>NC_079971.1:18705501-18861462 GCF_029852145.1 Microplitis mediator | reverse complement strand
TTCCACGGTGTATCCACGGTGATTACAGTGTGTACGTTGAATCACGGTGGGTACACCGTGTAACCACCGTGGAATCAGGGTGATAAAATGAAAAAAACGCACCGTGATTCCAGGGTGTTTCCAGGGTGATTCAAAACCGCCAGGGATGATTAAATTTTTAATCGTCACAAATCGTTTTGTTTAATCAGGGTTAATCGTGATGATCGTTCATAGAATAAGTGTGCCAAGTTTTATTAAGATCCGTTAAAAATTGTGGCCGCTATCGTCGCAACATGGCGCGTTATATTACACATATATTAGAGTGGTCCAAAAAAAACAGTTTTTTTTTTTTTAAGGGCTATTATCTCAAAAGCTTCTCTAAAGTATAAAAAAAATTCCCTCTAAAGCGCAGCTTGATATCTCCATTCTTCAAGAAGCTCAATACATTAATATTTTCCCATTTAAATAACACGTAAAAAAAATTTTTTTACGATTTCATCCGGTAAAACTACGAAAAAAATTTTTCTCTGAATGTTCCATCAATTATTCTTGTAGGAAATTTAATTCTCTACAAAAAAGTATTAAATAAGTTTTTTCGTAATCCTAACGGGTAAAAAGTTATTGAGCTTTAAATATTCGTAATAAAAGAAAATTTAATTAGATATGAAGAAAATTAAATTCAGTATCCATCCGCAAGTACTAGCTTTAATTGAAAAATATAATGAATTTAGGAGAAAACGTAAAGAACAGAAACAATATCTGTTACAAATAGTTGCTGATCATAGGAAAAAACATCCAAATTGTAATAAGAAAAATTAATCATAATTATATAAACGATTGTTAAATTATTTATTTATTATAAACAGTTTAGAGTTTGATTAATTTCGAAATAAATACATGCAGTCACCAAAAAAGTTTTCAAAAAGTTGAAAATTATTTCAAATCTATAAAAATTAAATAAATTATCTAGTAATGGTGTCAATTCCATTAAAGAGTTGCGCGAACTATTTTCCTTCAAATTTACGTAGTAACGAGTACTTAAAGCTCAATAACTTTTTAACCGTTAAGATAATGAAAAAACTATTTCAAAACTTTTTTGTAGAGAATTAAATTTCCTACAAAAATGATTGATGGAAAATACAGAAAAAAAATTTTTTACTATTATAAATGGGAAAATATAAATGTATTGAGCTTCTTGAAGAATTGAGATATCAAGCTGCGCTTTGAAGGGAATTCTTTTTATACCTTAGAGAAGCTTTTGGAATGATAGCCAAAAAAATTTTTTTTTTTTGGACTACTCTAATATATATGTAAACTTTTGAACCAATGGTATTTTTGGAACCTACTCGATGAATTATGATAGATTATGGCAAAATTCTTTGAAAATTCCACCATGAGGACAAATGCAAAAGATAGATTTTTATGAAATCTACTAAAAAAAGTGACACCTACTTGCACTAACTGCAAGAAAGATCATCCTGCAAGCTTCACAAGATGTGAATTTCACCAATCATATCTGCTGTCTGTAAAACGACGAAAAAATCAAAACACAAGACCAAAGCAACTTCAGAATGGTGTACAGATGCCGCCCAACACACAGGACAACGTCCCGAATCTCGAACCTACATCATCGCCACACGGAAAAAAATTAATCGTAAATGCAACATGGTGCAGTCTTGGTAAATAAACATGATGAAATCATGTTGCATTCACATGATTTGTCATGTTTCGGCTACATGATAATCATGTTGTGGTAACATGAGAAAATCATGTGGCATTCACATGATAATCATGTTTCGGCTACATGATAATCATGTTGCGGTAAAATGAGAAAATCATGTTGCATTCACATGATCTGTCATGTTTCGGCTACATGATAATCATGTTGCTGCCACATATTGTCATGTAGCCGAAACATGACAAATCATGTTGCATTCACATGATTTTCTGATGTTACCGCAACATGATTATCAGGTAATTAATAATACTAAAAAACATGAAAATGTAGGAGAAATAACTACTCTTCTTACTGAACTAAAATCATTAGGTTCACCCTGTGTTATTAGTAGTATAATTAAACACGCAAGGATATTGGTTCAATCTCTAAAACAATGTAAAGATCGTGATGCCCAATGTGAGGCATTTGTTAAATTCTCAATTGCGTTAGGTTGCCATGGCTAATCCACGTCTTAATACTAGATTAGGACACTGGAATGCAAACGGTTTATACCATAAACGAACAGAACTAGAAAATTTTATCATAGAACATGACATAGACATAATGCTAGTCAATGAAACTAAACTAAACAAATTTAAACTAAATAGCATGCTGGGTTATCAACTAATAAGACATGACAGACTTGGCTCAACCGGGGGTGGTCTTGCAATCATAATTAAAAAATAAATCAAATTTAGTGAACTCGAAATACCTAAACTCAATGGCATAGAATCAATAGGCATCAAACTCAATAATAACGTAAACAATTATTCTACATATATACGGCCAACGATTAACAATAAACTTAATAAAATCGACGAGAAAGACCTAGAAGTATTCATGAATTCTGCACACTCAGTGATAGTACAGTAGGACCTCGTTATAAGACTAGCTCGGGGTTGTAGGGGAAAAAATTATTGGAATTGAGGTACCGCCACTATTGTGCTTAACAGCATTTGCGCCCAAACCTCGCTATAAGACTATCGCCGTTTTGCGTTTTATTTATGTATTCGGTTCAACTCTACTCTATTATACAGTGAATCTATTTAATATATAATCATAAATAAACAGAATTTTGTTGTACTTTTCTGTTAATTAATTATGTGATACCACGAAATTTTAAGTATTCTTTATGAAAATAAATTATTTAATCTACAATCTTTATGTATGTTCATTTTATCTCGATTTTAGTCGTACTGGTCGTTAGTCTTATAGCGAGGATTCGGCGCAAAACTTTTATTGAGTTGTTGGTGGGGAAAACGTTTCGAGTGAGTTTTAACAAATTGAGGGGAAGAGTCTTATAATGCGTAGTCTTATAACGAGGTCCTACTGTAGCAGGAGACCTAAACTCAAAACATACATCCTGGTACTGTAAAACCAATAACTTCAATGGTAACCTACTTTAAGAATACATAAACAAACACAATTACACAACTGAAGCTTCCAATACCTACCCCTTATACCAAGACAACGGCGGACAACCCAGCACCGTAGATATATATAGCACTTTTGAAAAATAGTCCTTATAATTGTACAATAGAAGCAATAAACACCCTAGATTCGGACCATCTCCCAATACTTATAGGCATACATTATAGACATGATTTAGATCAAGACAAAATATTTATTTTAATGTACAAAGACGCAGACTAGAAAAATTTAGGCACAATATTAATGAGAAACTCACCATTGACTCTAAAATGGAGTTCAAACATGTCAGTGTCACGATCGGAGAGAGTGAAGGCGACGGGCGAAGGATTATATTTAATTAATTATTTAGTAGAAAACTACCGGAAATATTTATTCTATTACTCAACCAAGGAGTCAAAAAGAACCGTCAAGTGGCTAGTGTGAGAATGTTAAATATTCGGTAATATTCCAGAATACTAAATAAGTCTATTTCGTGCCGAGCGGAAGTACGATAGACTATCCCGATTGTTGACCTGCGTGGCTTAGGATAGGTCCGGGATATTAGAGCGAATGGAAAGTAGGTAGGTGAATATGGGCCCTCGAGAAGTCCCTGTTCTTTACGTCTGTCTTTTTCTGTACCCGTTCACTTATGAATGTTAGAGTAAGAGGTACAAATAAGAAGAAGATATATTTTTAGAAAAGGAAACGAATTGCATATTCTTATATGTTGTTTTACATAGATGTATTACACTTTTAACAATATTTAATTAGACTTACCACTCAGGTTGAAGTGGTTTACAATTTTCGCTGATCACACTCTCTCACAGTTCACAAATTTAAATTTATGATCGCGAAATTGGACAGTTTATTTTTATTTTTAATTGCGCTGGGACACGACACTGTGGCTTCGTGAATTTAATTCAGCGGAATGAAATGCACTATTCGGACTCGAAGCTACTGGGGTACCGAGATGATGCACTCCTCTATCTATCGAATACGAATGCGAATTATTTTATTTTAATTCAGGATCTAGATCTAGGAGTCCAGATTCCTAGGCTGTGGACCGTCACGAGACCGATGATCCTGATTTGGGTAAGTTAAATCGACCGAGATTTTAACAAGTTTAAAATTTAAGTATTTGACCAAGGAGCCCGATTGCCTAGGCGGTGGACCGTCACGTGGACAACGATTAAAATTTCAGACTCTGATTTGCGATACTAATCGGACGTGGCCGTTTAGAACTAATCTTTAGGTTGATAGAATTTCGGACCGAGAACCGGCATAGATTACAACAGATTAGCGATCGACTGCCTCCGCTAGTTTTTTGGCAGTTTATATACTCTAGGTCGAATAGGGGAAGCGTATGGTTCCAATGGATTTCTTTCTGGTTTTAGCTGATCGATGTGATGGTCTAATGAAGCGTTACGTAAGGGTTCCGGATTCGGTGGTCATCTTTTGTGACAAACAAATGAGTAATCTACACTATAGGTGTATTGTTAGCTATAATTTTCGGGTTTAGGGAATTGAGATGCGTAAGTGTTCCGGGTTTGGATGTGAAAAACAAATGCGTAAGCATGTTGAGCAATCTGCGTTATAGGTCCAGTATTAGTAAAAGGGTGTCTAAATATATATCTAAATAGACAAAAATATGATGCGTGAATATTCCGGATTTGGAGGTCATCTTATGTGACAAAAACAACTGAGTAAGCCTATTGAGCAATAATTTCCGAGGTTTGGAGATAAAAATATGACTCGAAATATTGAATTTAAGTTATAAGTAACGTCAATCATTTAGCTCGTAAAATTTGTTTACCGCGGATTCATCAAAGGTACAGTGTACACGTGCACGCGTCCCAGGTAAAGTGGACGGTAATTTTATCATAATTTCAATCGTCTATCTGGTATTATGCTTACACACACACACACACACATTCTCTTGTAAATGTATTGTCACGAAAAGTACGCAGGTAGGTGTGGATGCAAGATAAGCATGCTTCTAAGCATCATCGTTAGACTGAGAAAAGATGACAGAGAGAGACAGATAGATACAACATTGTCCCATCTGTCGATCCCTGTCTGTTCACGGTCATCATGCATACACGTACATAGATACCAGAGAAAGGTCAAGTTTATTGGGTGTAGTCGAGTACTTCTTGTCAACAAAATAATGAAGTAAAAATAAAGAAAAATAAATAATGATATAAACTATTGGTTTGGTTGATTAAATCGCAATTTATGTATATATCGATTGTTACATCAGTATAGATGCCATGGCAGAATTTCTCAATATTAATAATAAATCATATTTTTTAAAAACTTTGAGGAATAGAGCAAACTTTAATTGTTAAATATTTGAGTTAAATTAACAACAATTAATTTAAAGTCAAACTTTTACTAATAACTTGACAAGTATTGATACGTTTTGAAAAATTTGGTGGCCCTGAAAAGGGCCGTTTGGTTTATTGAAAGATTAGAAAGTTTATTTAGAGCTGGTGTACTTTGTGACGGCTTTGGTTCCTTCACTGACGGCGTGCTTTGCCAATTCACCAGGCAACAAAAGACGCACTGCAGTTTGAATTTCCCGGGAGGTGATGGTGGAACGTTTGTTGTAATGCGCAAGTCTAGACGCCTCAGCTGCGATACGCTCAAAGATGTCGTTGACGAAACTGTTCATGATACTCATGGCTTTACTAGAGACACCAGTATCAGGATGAACTTGTTTCAAGACTTTGTAGATGTAGATGGCGTAACTTTCCTTACGCTTCTTCTTGCGTCCTTTTTTATCGGACTTAGTGATGTTTTTCTGGGCCTTGCCCGACTTTTTAACAGCTTTGCCACTTGTTTTAGGAGGCATGATGATCACTGATTCAACACTAGTTCAAGACTGGAGTCAAAATGTGAATTTGCCAACTTTACGTTTCTTTTTTAAGAGCTAACGCATTGGTATGATCGGACCAATGACATTGCGTACCATCGGGTGGAGGGGATACACGTAATCCTATTGGAGCGCAGGTACCGAAACAAAATAATAACAATATTAATGGCGTCGGAACCTGCGATCGAATCAAAAAAGAGTATTAATGCAGGGGATAATTCCTTCACTATGAGTGGCTCGCAGTAACCGACGTAAAGTTGGGAAATACAATGACTTTTGCTGCCAGAAGCACAATTCGTCTCTGACGCTTTTGAGTAAATTACGTGTTCCGTTCACTCTAACTTACAATCATGTCTGGTCGCGGTAAAGGTGGTAAAGTAAAGGGAAAGTCAAAGACTCGTTCAAGCCGTGCTGGACTTCAGTTCCCAGTTGGTCGTATCCATCGTATGTTACGTAAAGGTAACTACGCTGAACGCGTTGGAGCTGGGGCTCCGGTGTACTTAGCAGCTGTTATGGAATACCTCGCTGCTGAAGTACTCGAGTTGGCAGGTAACGCTGCTCGTGATAACAAGAAGACTCGTATCATTCCACGTCATCTCCAACTGGCTATCCGTAACGATGAAGAGTTAAATAAACTTCTTTCTGGAGTTACCATCGCTCAAGGTGGAGTTTTGCCCAACATCCAAGCTGTCTTATTGCCCAAGAAAACCGAAAAAAGCAGTTCTTAAATTACTTTCCCATCTCTACATAAACAAAACGGCCCTTCTCAGGGCCACCAAATTTTTCAAAACGTATTCAACTTTTTAGTTTTCAAATTCATTATAATAAGTTATCTAATGCAAAATACAATTAGCATAGTCCTATACATGATTTGATGTGACAAATTATATATACAGTAATTTAATTGTATGGTCAGAAAAATTAAAGGTTATTGAAAAAACCCTTAATTTTCAGGAGGCTATTATCTAAAAAAATGGTCGTAGAACAAAAAGAAAAACAAATTGAAGCTTTAAGTATCTAATTTTTAAACCCTGGGTTCATTTCTTTTATCTTTACTAGTTATACAAGGCCATATATTGCCAATTTCCATTCACGGCCGTGTCTGGAGTAATCATTTATGGCCATACATATATCCCAGTTAGGTCTGCCGTACATATATCAACAGATAGGTCGTTAAAGGATTTACACTTCAAAAAATTTGTATTTTATAAAATCAGAAAAATTTCATCTTAAACAATAATAAAAATTTTTAAAAACAAATCAATTTACCCATTAGCGATCAATTCGGCTTCAGGGAAAATCATAGTACACATCTCAAATAACTTCAACACACAAATCCACACTGATGCGGTACTTATATATATCGAAGAAGCCTTCGATCCCGTCTGTTACGAGAGGCTTCTTTATAAACTATACATCAGTTCAGCTTGCCCTCATATCTAAGCAAACTCATTTAAAACTATTTATTATCTAATAGACCTTTCTAAGTAATTACTAATGATGTCCCTTCGCAAAAATTAAGTATAGCCGTTTGAAGCTACATGGTTCTTTCCTGCAACCAGTACCATTCTTATATTGTATTAATAACCTATAATATAGAGGGGCAAACACTGCTCTTTTCGTTGCTTCATGCAAAAAATATCAAATTTATTCTAGAGAAACTAAATGAATTGCTCGTAAATTATGATAAATGGAAAATCAAAATCAATGCTGTCTAAACAGAGTATGATTATTAGTGATTTAGGTGAATGACGAAAATAATTTATTGCAATGAATCAAATTAAGAATATGAACGACTTAATGAATTTTCTTAGTATGAAATATTTGATGGCCCTGAAAAGGGCCGTTTGGTTTATTAATTTTTGATGTTGAAAAATAACTTAGGCACGTTCTCCTCGAATACGACGGGCCAATTGGATGTCTTTGGGCATGATGGTAACACGCTTGGCGTGGATGGCACAGAGGTTGGTGTCTTCAAAAAGACCAACGAGGTAGGCTTCGCTGGCTTCCTGGAGGGCCATTACAGCAGAGCTTTGGAATCTCAGGTCGGTCTTGAAGTCCTGAGCGATTTCACGCACCAAACGTTGGAATGGTAATTTACGGATGAGGAGCTCAGTGCTCTTCTGGTAACGACGGATCTCACGGAGAGCGACTGTTCCGGGACGGTAACGATGTGGCTTCTTGACTCCACCGGTGGCTGGCGCGCTCTTACGGGCGGCCTTGGTAGCCAGTTGTTTGCGTGGAGCCTTTCCACCAGTTGACTTACGAGCAGTTTGCTTAGTACGAGCCATGATAAGCTAGTTAATCTCCGAACAAACGTAGTATAACGTTCAGAAACTTAGAATAGAATGAGTTTTCGGAGCCGAAAATCGCCTTTTTGTCAACTCGCAGAGCCGGCGGCGCGTAATTCGTTTTTTTTCTTGGTGGAAGGGGTAATTTAGCATCACTTTGATTGGTTTATTTCCGAGAGAGGGAGAAAAATGCACTACTGCTCTGATTCGTCCAATTCTAGGGGTAGGAGTAAATCTAAGAATGTCTTTATAAAGAGGCTCAAAATCGGTTTTGGAGCATTCTCAGTCTAACTTCGTCAGTGTTTACTTAAAAGTTCTCAACTCGCAATCATGACTGGTCGTGGTAAGGGAGGAAAAGGATTAGGAAAAGGAGGAGCCAAGCGGCATCGTAAAGTTCTTCGTGATAACATCCAGGGTATCACTAAACCAGCTATCCGTCGTCTGGCTCGTCGTGGTGGAGTCAAACGTATTTCTGGACTCATCTACGAAGAAACTCGTGGTGTTCTTAAAGTCTTTCTTGAGAACGTCATCCGTGACGCAGTCACCTACACTGAGCACGCCAAGCGGAAGACAGTCACCGCCATGGACGTTGTCTACGCTCTAAAACGTCAAGGCCGTACTCTTTACGGTTTTGGAGGCTAATTTTATTACTCGACCCAGCAATTTATTAAACCAAACGGCCCTTTTCAGGGCCACCAAATTTTTCATACGTTAAAAATAATCAAGTTTTATTCTGAATGCTAAAATATCATTAATCTTTATTGATGAACAATACTTTGTAACAAACTTATGTAAACGAATTATATAGACAACAAATAAATTAAGGTGCCACCTCGTGTTTGACAAATTACCTCATAGCCACTAACAATTCATTATTTTAATAAATTATGATCCTAAAAAATTAATATTATCCTATAAACAGCTCCATAACCCATTTACGATTATCATCAGCAAATAAAATACAATTTTTATGAATAATATCCTTGCATTCCAATTTCATTATTGGAGCGTTTTCTACTTTTGTGGTTAGTTTTGCTCCGTAATTGCGTCGATCAATATTTCCGTCAACCTTTTCCAATGCTACCAACTCTCATACTGAATTTCAATTTATTTACACTAATAAATAAACAATTTGATGTTACATTTTTTATCCAATAGAAATAAAAATGATTTGTCATGACTAATAAACCAATGTCAGTAATAATGATAATATATTATACGTTGCTATGAGTTAATATTCCAAATGTGCAATAGTTCATCTAAAATTATCTCATGTAGGCATGGCAACTAGAGAAAAAAAAAACTTATGTTTTCCAATAATAATTTTAACAATTAATTTAATTAGAGTCTGATCCCAGCATTGATAATAAGATCTTACAGCTTAAAATCATCTTACCCATGCAAAAAAATATGGGTATGGCTATCAGGTGATGTGTTCGAGCCCTCTTCCGCCCTGGCGCATCGGTGCGCCTTCCCAGATACCCGGGAAATTTAAATGCATAATTAATATTGATATTAAAAAAAAATAAATATCCAACAGAAAAAATATATATATATATTCTTAAGTGTACTTAATGTAGTGAAATTTAAATCAAAAAATCTTGATCTTCATGTCATACATAATAATAATATTAATGTAAGTAATAAATAATAAATTGATATCATTAATCGATAAAATATTTAAATGATATTCAATTTTCATATATTTTATCTGTCTGTATGACTGCATTTAATATGAGTACACATGTTTCATATGTGTGTGTGCACATCATGTATATACATGCACGCACACACATTAATGATTAATATCGTCATTACATTTAAATTTAATTATCGCAATAATTCTAAGAATGCGTGTATAAATCTTTCGCAAGAATTGGCATTTTTTTACTTCAACTGGTAATAACCTCAACTACAGCTGCTTTTGTAGCAAATATACAATTTTTTTCCCACTATTTAAAAAAGATCTCAACAGATAATCTCTTTCATAACTTTTACTTCTAAATATCTTTTTTATTACTTAAATCAATTCACTGAATTTTCATTTATTAATTTATTAATTTTCGTTTGATTTTAAGTATTAATTAATAAAATTTTCACTTATAAATTTTTCTAATTCATTTCCCATAATTATTATACACTTAATTTATTCTACGATAGAATAATCCGTTTCCTTTCATTTTACTCAATGACAATTTATCACAATTTTTAGCGTTCTTTTGTTTTCAATTGATTTTATTTAGAAATTTTATTCAACTTCTTATCTTATAATTAATTTTTAGACTAGACTCAAGTGATAATTTGACTAGAAAAGTCAGTGATTCGGCGTCACCTGGGCCTGAATTTATTGACGTTAATTGAGGAAATTATTTAATAAATAATTAGTTCGGCCGACGGAATAAATTCCGGCCTGAATTAATCTATTGGCGCGATTGTTAAACTAATTTATGACGGCTAATAAGCCTTGAATAAGTTAATAAAATAATAATCAAATTATTTACCGGATTATTTACGCGATAAATTTATTTAATCCGGCCGAGAAGCCTTGAATAAAACAAATTCAGAGTTACAGACAAAATTGTGGCGGCAAAAACGAGATGCGATAAAACGTTCGAGAATACGAGGATTGACGCGTGGTTGAGGCAACCGACGGGCCTGAAACTACCAGTTTATTTACGCGAAACCAACGGAAAGATATTCAGTAATTAATTATAATCAATTCGGCCGATTAATAGAATTAATCGAGGGCCTTAATTAAATATAATTTACCTCCAGAAATACTTTCAGCAACTACGACGAGATCAGCGGTTGTTCTGCTGCCTGGTTGTTGTTCGTCTTTCCTTTTAGCTCGCTGGTTGGTCTTCCGTTGTTATGTAATTTTCTCGCCCTCGAATGCTCGCCTCCTTGTGCTCATTGTTTTATTGATTGTAATATTAATCTGTCAATAAACAGTACGCATTAGAATATATATAATTTATTAGAGATATCAGCCTAGGAGGGCCTGATAACCAAAGTTAATATTAAAATACATCGCCTTCTTTTACGTGAAGCGGACGTAGACTTCGATAATTACCTAATCTTAATTTAAGCGCCTATCACCTTCAGTTGTCCGACTGACTCTCTCGAATTTCGGTTCTGCACCCAGATAGTAAAATGATGTCTTGATGAGTTCTTAATGAGTTCCTATTTATTCTTTGGACAACTCATTAACATCTTAAAGAAGTTCTCAAGATGTCGAATGAGCCACCTAGTGAACCCATTAAGACGTCTGTAAAAAGAGTTCTTTTTTCGGACTTCGCAATAAGACTTTAGTATGAATTTACCATGACGTCTTAAGAAGCTCCTAATTTTGACGTCATAAAGAAGTTAAAAAAAGAATACATTTAGACGTCACGATACTGACGTCTTGTTTATGGAGTCTTCAAGAACTCTTAATTAAGAGTTCTTAAAAATGACATCTTTAAGAAGTCATTATAAAACTTCTTGAGGACGCCTTCAAAAAGACCAAGTAAAGCAGTCATTCCGACTTAAATGCTGTCTGGGTATATAGGCGCTCGGACATCATTCTAAAAATGGTCAGAATAGCTTCCTAAGACCTTAAAACGTCGACTTCTGATGAAAATCCGGTTTTCGAAAACCGCGGTGAAAACAATAACTTCCCGAATTTTCGAACATTTTCGATTTTCATAGCGGGAAGTTAAAAATTACATGAGAATTTATCGGAATAATTAAACAAGGCATCTGCTAAAATGTTCTGTCTATTTACTAATAGTATTAGCTTTCTCTTTTTTTTTTAATTTCTTGCGAGTTTTATGTAAATCCAACATAATATGATATCGCGAAATTAATAAATATTTTATAAAATAACTTCTTAAAAAATCACCGGAAACAGCTTAATCATCCATTCATTGTTTAACTTTCCCTTAGTCTACCTAGCGAAACAAAAAAAAATATAACGTCAAGGGCCCAGTTTCTGACACTTTAAGAGTGACAGCTGAGGTTATTCAATGATAACTAATAAAAAATTCAATCTAGGTGAATGGTATTTGATATAATAAACAAGTTTAGAATTTCTAGATAAGGCCATGAGCGCAAAATAAGTGTTTCTAACTAATTAATAGGGCTGTACAATTTAGCCGGTCAAGCCGGTTAAAAAAGTTAACCTGGCTAATTAGCTGGCTGGCTGCTCGGCTTAGCCGGTTAACTGAAATTAGCCAGCCTAATTAGCTAAAGGTTAAACCGGCTAATCGGCTAATTTTATATTTTATGAAATATCTATGTTTTCAAGTATTGATAGGCATAATTCGACTGAAAATGAATTTATTACGTAGTATTTAAAATTAATAACAACAATTTACATTTATGAAAGTTTTTTAATCTAGTTTTTTTATCATATCTCTATTTTGGTATAAAAAAATTGGTACATTAGCAGTTTCTGGTGACAGACAGCTTCTTTTGGCAGAAATTATATTGCCTGCCGTTGAAATAACCCGCTCGGAAAATGTACTGGAAGGAGGAATGCCTAAAAATTTTCTGGCAAAATTTGCCAGGGTCGGGAATTTGTTCCGCTTGGAATTCCACCAAAGTAGTGGATGGTCTGCCTTTGGAATTGTAGGCTCTCAGTCAAATTTTATCATTGGCGTTCAAGACTTGCCATTCTCTGCAGATTTCCAGACAACCCGCGTACAGGATCGAAAAGATAATTTAAATCTCTCTCCCTCTGATTTTTACTGAAATCCGGTTCACTTACTGTAATCAGAGAATTATAGTAAATGAACCTGATTTGAGTAAAAATCAAAGGGAGAGAGATTTAAATTATCTTTTTGATCCTGTACGCGGGTTGTCTGGAAATCTGCAGAGAATTTCTGCCAAAAGAAGCTGTCTGTCACCAGAAACTGCTAATGTACTAATTTTTTTATACCAAAATAGAGATATGATATAAAAACTAGATTAAAAAACTTTCATAAATGTAAATCGTTGTTATTAATATTGAATACTACGTAATAAATTCATTTTCAGTCGAATTATGCCTATCAATACTTGAAAACATAGATATTTCATAAAATATAAAATTAGCCGATTAGCCGGTTTAACCTTTAGCTAATTAGCCTAGCTTATTTCGGTTAACCGGCTAAGCCAAGCAGTCAGCCAGCTAAATAGCCAGGTTAACTTCTTTAACCGGCTTAACCGGATAAATTGTACAGCTCTACTAATTAATAATTTAAATTAATGTTTCAAAAAATGATTTTTGAAGACCTAGTTTCTAACACTCAAAATTTCCTGTGCTGTAGTTTCTGACACTGAATAAGCCTAGTTTCTGAATGCGATATTAAAGTTGTTCTCAGACAGCACCCCCCACTTTTTAAAAATTTTCAATGACTTTCAACTGTCATAAGTGTATCAAAATTTTATCAATTAATTAAAAAACAATTAAAGATTAAATGAAAAAAGGACAATTTCGCTGAGAAATAGATTTTTGAAAAAATTACTTACAGTTGTTATCAATTAGGATTTAAACTAAATTTGTTTATTAAATTTCGTTTAAATCCTAATTGATAACTGTAAGTCATTTTTTTAAATTCTATATCTAAACGAAATTACGACTACGTTGTCCTTTTTTCAATTACGGTTTTAATTTTTTTTTTTTTAATTTAAAAAAGTTTAATACAGTTATGACAGTTGAAAGTCATTGCATATTTTTAAAAAGTGGGGGGCACTATATCTGATAATGCCCTTAAAAATATTTATTACTTGTCAGTTTAGATGATATTAACTCTAAATAAATTATAATTATTAATTGAAAAAGAAATTAAATATTTATTATGAACAAACACAGTTTTTTAAAGCCAAACAATTTCAATATTAATTAATATAAATATTCATGTAAACAAACGTATTATTACTAATATTGAAAATTATGATTGTTGACTTTTTTTTCCTTACTTTTTTATTCTTCGTTTATTTTTTTAATTTTTTTCAGCTTCTTTAATTATGTTATTTTTCAATCTTTTTGCTTTTTTCGATTCTTTCTCATTTACCAGTTTCTGTCCCTTTGCTTCTTTATTCTTATAATATTCCAGCCACCCTTTAAAGGTATAGGCAGTCCCTGATTTAACAACTGAATTCGACCGAATTAAAAATTTTAATTCTGTTATATTCTGTCGAATTCTGCAAAACAGAATTCAACTGAATTGAAAATTTGAATTTCAATTAAACAGAATAAAACCGATTTAAAAATTTCAAATTCGTTTTAATTCAGTTTAATTCGGATTCTGAACCAGAAATTGGAGAATTATTTTCGAATTAATCAGAATTAAACCGAATAGAATGATTTAAGTTCGTTTTAATTTGGACAAATTCTGGTTTTCCTGCCGAATTAGACAGAATTCATATTTAAGTTAGGTACCGAATTAACAGAATTTATATGAATTAAATAGAATTAAAAATTTAATTCTGTTTAATTCGATCGAATTCAGTTGTTTAATCAGGGGTGGGAACTTTTTCCTTATCTTTTCATTTTTTAAAGTCTTTATTTTTCGAGGGACAACAAAAAGTATTTTTGAATAGAGCCGGTACATTCGGAGGTGTTAGTTTAGCACTTGGAGGTGAAGATTTATTTACATTTCCAGATGAAACTTGCGGGCTTACTGTCTTTTCAATTTGATCCCTTGAAGAGATTTCCATAAATTAGTGATCTGCAGGTGTCAAAACTCCATTATCATTTACGGTGTAAACAATAACTACTTGGGTTGGCTGTGATTCTAAAAGAAATTTATCAATTTATCCTCTCTCTCTACACTCTCTAAACTGTTTTTTACAATTTATATACAAAAAATTATGTTACAAAAGTGAAATAAATTCAGTAAAATCCTTGGCAAAAATGTAGTATTATAAATTGTGAATATTATTTATAATAGAGTTAATTACAAAAAAAAATGATTGGCTGAAAAAAATAGATATAACGTTGAATTTTTTTCCAAAAGTAAGGTAAGTGATCCCCTTATTGACCACTTAGTCGAAAAATCGATATATTTCCATCATAAGTACGGATTCATGCGTGAATAGTTTTTCAAAAAAAAGTAAAATTAATCTAGTTTAGATGAAACGTACTTTGATTATTGTAAAAATTCATTTTATAATTAAAAAAAAATAGTGGTGCGTCAGGTGTGATTTCTTATCGGGTAGATTAAGGTTTCTTGTTTTTTCAATAACCGATTATTAATTAAAAATAAAAATTAGTCCGATTTTTCGTTGTAATCTTATTAGCTCATTTCATCGTAATTCTAGGAGTTAAATATTTAATGATTTTTGCCTAATTTATATTAAAAATAGGGTGGCCGAATATAGATACAAGAAAATTACCTCTGTATGCATTATCGGCCACCTTAGTTTTATTTTTTTTAAGGTTATCAGTATTTATATGCAAAATATTTATATAATTTACTTTGTTAATGTCAAAATAAATAAACAAATTGATTGAGTTATATTTCAAAATAAATATAAATATTTAGAATAGATATAAATAAATTATATACATCTAAGCAGCTAAAATTTTATCTATAAGGTGGTCAATAAAGGGGGTCTAAGCAGACCTATAGAGGGGACAGCTAGGCCGATAGAAGGGACATCAGAAATGAACGTTATTTTCATTTATTGTTTAATTTGTGGTAAATATTTTTACATATATTTTTTTTAAATTTGAAGTTAAATGTATAAGCTTCAACGTTCTGTCATTGTTTTATACATGAATTGGTTTTTTATATTTTAAATCTTAATTCGAAAAAAAACTACGCTTAACTGGCCGATAGAGGGGTCACTTACCTTATCAACAATCTGTTTCCATTGCTTGTATATTTTCAGATACATCGCTACTGTCCAACGGGACCGTGTTTTTTGTTAAATTATTACAAGATGTCATTTGTTTGATCTTTTGCCAAAACAAAAACAAACTAGTGTCTTCTAAACTCCCATTCCATTGATCTGATTTTTCTTGAGCTTTGAACTGTTCTAGAAGCTCATTCTCAATGTGACTTTCAATAAATCTTAAATGTTCAATTGTTTCATCATAAATTATCGCAGGTACAATTTCTGCAGTACTTTCAGGCTCAGATGATTCAAAAAATTTTTTATAGTCAATAGCGTCAGGAGAGAAAGGATGTAGACCCGTCGACTTGAACTCGTTTTGTAAAATTTCTTTGACATCCAACGTCGCCAGAGACTTTTCTAGAAGTGGTGCAAAGTTTTGACGTTTGATAGCTTCACCGTTATTTTCCATCCTCCAATTCCGTACTTCTGTGCTCCAAGCAGCTTTCAGAGGACGAAAGATCGCGACGTCCATCGGTTGAAGGACGTGAGTAGCATTGGGATACAAAGCAATCAATTCAATGCTCTTCTCTCTGCAGAACTTTGTCAACGGATACGACAAATAAGAAGTATGTCCATCTAGATATAAAATCACTGGAAGCTCCACGTTATTCTTTAATAACCAAGGATGAAACACGTTGGTTATGTATTCATAGAATGTTTCTGCAGTCATCGATCCACTGTCAGAGCATCCGATTGCCCAATCCTCTGGCATACTGGTTGCAATGTTTCGTGGAACTCGTTTATAAGGAAATAATACCATTGGTGGGGGCATTTCTCCAGCTGCATTTCCACAAATCAGAGTTTTTACGCACTCTTTCTCATCATTATCAGCGATATTATCAACAATCTTATCGTCTTTTGACGCGAGAACTGAATTGCACTTTGGATTGAGCTTGAAGGCTGATTCATTAAGGTTGAACTTTCGTGTTCCATCGATGTTCAAAAGATCCAATGGCTCAAGATGATCCTGGACTTCTTTAAACCAGGCTCTGATTTTTTCTGCTGACACTGCAGCTCGGCTGTTAGTAAAATTTTTAGCTATTTTGTCTTCTATTTCTGGATGACGACGACGAAAAGCATTGTACCAGTGACGACCAGGCATATTATTTGGAAAAACAGTTTTTTTCTTCATCGTATTCAACAACATTCGTACACTATTTAATAGCTGTACTTTAGTAATAGGGAATCCATGGTTTTTCATATAAAAGATCCAATCGACAAGATGTTTTTCATTGTCTTGCCCTAATACACATTCCGGTCCAGGTTTATCAATTTGTGACGATAATTGTCCACGGCTTTTGTATATTAAAGTTGTTCTTGGAATATTAAACTTTAAAGCAGTTGTTTTTACAGGCTTACCAGCTTTTACTTCTGCCAACGCTTGCTTCAATTGTTCATTATCATAATTTACTCTTTTTTTTTTTGAACTCCTATCAAAAAAATTAGGTATTTGTATCATCAATGAAAATTATAATTCCATTAAAATAAATAATTATTATATGAGTATGAATGTAGCAGACATCAGGCTAATTTAAAATTATAAATAAATAGAGTAAATAATTTAAAAAATAACATTTATAAAAAATGCACTTATTAATTTTTTAGTTTTTTAAATGCGTATTTTTTTTAATGATCCGAAAGTTAGCAGACAATTCAAAATTTTTGGATTTTTTTTTTAACAATTAAATTTGAAGAAAAAAAAAAACTAAAAATATGCACATGTAGAAAATTTAAAAAACTACAGGTGCAATTTTTTCAAATATTTTTATTCTTCTGGTTTATCGTCTAAAAAAAAAATCCAAAAATTATTAGAAGTCTGCTAACTTCAGTATCATTTTTTTTTTTAATTTTATTTTATTAATTATTTACTCCATTTATTTATAATTAAAAATAAGTCTGATGTCTGCTACATTCACACTCATAATTATTATCGATATAAATATTTAAACATTTTATGGAGATATCAAAAAACAAATAACCTCTTTTGTAATAGGTTAGAATTTGAGGGTCAATAAACTGCGACATACTTATAAAATTGAACCGAGTTATTGACACTCACATTTTAATAATAAATTGTTTTTTAATATGATACATTTATATTTAAAAAAAAATTAGAGTTAATTATTAATCTATCTATTTATTTTCTATTATATTTTTATACTTACATGGTGATAAGATTACAGGTTCAATTCTAGAACGCTCTTACGTACACTGCTTACACTATAACTAAAAAATGTCTTCCACAGCCACGCCGGCTTAAAAAATTTTTTTATTGGTATTTTTTTAAAATTTTAGTTATTGATATTTATTAGGTACAGAATGACTTTTTTAAAATTAAAAACGAATTTATTTATCTATTCGAGTCAATTTTTGTTTTTTTTTTTATTCAAAATAAAAGTTGAAAGTGTCAGAAACTGGGACAATGTCAATAACTGGGCCCTTTACCTGATATTGACATATTAAAACTTCTATGTACTTTATGATTACATTAAAAAATTGAAATATTATTAAAAAATTTTGCCAAAAGCCGAAAGAAAGTTTTCATGCTCATAAATAACTTGAATTTTTCGAAATCTTCGAAACCCTGATTAAGGAAAATGATTTAATCCATGCTTAATCTATATATTAGTCGATTCAAATTGTTTTGAATCATTTCAAATCATTTTTCTTAATCGGGGGATTCATGATACTGAAATTAGCCGAGATTTAATAATTTTTGAATTTTTTTTAAACCGTAAATTATAAAAAAAAAATATTTGAAAAAATTGCATCTATAGTTTATTAAATTTTCTACATGTGCATTTTTTAATTTTTTTTTTAAATTACGTCGTTAAAAATAAAATTCAAAAATTTTTAACTGTGCTAAATTCAGGATCATTTGAAAAATTGTACTTATAGTTTTTTTAATTTTCTACAAATGTATATTTTTTTTCGTTTTATTTTTTGTAATTGATTTGTTGAAAAAAAAATCCGAAAATTTTTAACAGTCTACTAACTTCAGGATTATTCAAAGTTCAACAATAATAATTATATCTAATATCGGTTAAATCGGGGTCTAATTTGAAAATAATTTTAAGAAGGTGTTTTTAATTTTATCATATTTTGAAGTCAGCTGGTTTAATTGATAATTGACTTCCGCGCCGCTATTATAAATAATACTGTCCTCAATTCCTTGGACAGTGAATTAAAAATTGTTTAAGAATTGTAAACACACAATAAATTTTGAAACTATAAAACTAATTGTACGAATTTATTGTAATTACATTAACTAAAGACATGCTAATATTTATAAAATGGTAAAATTAGCATAAAATTTTTTTTTAAATTGATGATAATGAAATTAAATTTTTTGAAAATTTTAAAAATCACAAAATCTTGAAAAAAGTTTTTATTCTTAAAAGAATTTATTAAGTATTCATTTTATGATATCTATAATAGGGTGGGTTGAAAAAAAACTTTTTTTTTGTTTTTCTTAGCATGGGGGTAGAATTTGTACCTTATAAAAAAAAAAAAAATTTTCAAGAAAAAAAAAATTTTTTTACTCAACATTTTGAGGTGGCCCACTCGTTTTCAAAATAAATAATTGATCAAACGGGGTAGTCCCAACGAAAAAAATTACATGGTGTTCTAATCTGTAGGGTGTCCCCTTGAAAGCTAATTGAAAGTCAGGAGTTGAAAAAAATTTTTTCCTATTATTTTTGTAATTTAAGTAAAAAATCCAAAAATGAAAAGCATTTTCTTTTGAATTAAAATGAAAGTGAAGTAATAAAAAATCACATTCGGCAATTATTAGATGTTTTCCACGATTTTGGACAAAAAAAAATTTTTTTCGTTGGAACTACCCCAACTTTTGTGTGTGTTGATTCGCGGTTGAACTGTCCGCGGTTGAGTGGTCGTGGCACCGTTTAATCAATTATTTATTTAAAAAACGAGTGGGCCACCTCAAAATGTTGAGTAAAAAATTTTTTTTTTTTATAAGGTACAAATTCTACCCCCATGCTAAGAAAAACAAAAAAAAAGTTTTTTTTCAACCCACCCTAATCTATAATGTTAATAAAAATTTTTTAGAAATAAATCTTTTATTTAAAAAAAAAATAATGAGAATTGATTAAATTTAAGAATTAAAATTAAAAAAATTTCTTTAACAATGCAATTTAAAAGTAAAAATTGTTTGCCTACGAAAAATATTTTTTAAAATCTTAACAGTTTTAAACTGAAACAAAATATTTGTCTTGACAAAAAAAAAATAGTTCAAAGCATACGGAAAAAAATAAACTATACAAATTGAGAATGACAAGTGATATAATGATAAAGCTATCAGTAAATACTATCACTCTAAGTAGTAATTTTTTTATTTATGATTAAAACGTGAATAGTTACAGAATAAGTATGAAAGAAAAATTGCTATTTAAACTTAAAAAATCGTAACTGATACTTAGAAAATTGAAGATACGTATTATAAAATTCATTGTTTGGAATGTTATAATTCCCCATATTGACACCCGGGTTCCGGGTTATAATTTCAAACACTAATTTTTAAAATTTATTTTTTTCCGTGTAAAATTTTTCATTCAGGAAAACAAGACTAGGATAAATCGACCAATAAACGAATGTCCCCCAATAACTAGACGAAAAATATTTTAATTATTTTAACTGAGAATATCTCTGTTGCCCAACTTCAAAACACAGTAGGGGAGAAATTTTTCAAAATTGATATTTTTAGTTCCAGTGGAGTCTTGTGAACATGATTCACTTCATAATTCAAAAATTTTATTTTTATCAGTTACTGAGATTTTAAAAGTTGGGCAGCTGATCTTATAATAAGAACCCTATTTCTAATTAATTCTTATAAAAAAAATTGTATGAGAATTTATCGAAATAATTAAACAGGGCGTGTAGTAAAGTGTTCTATCTATTTAATAAGAATATTAGTTTTCTCTTTTTTTAAATTTTTATCGTTCTTTTTTTAAATTCCTTATGAGTTTCATGTAAATACAAGATAACATTGCAAAATTAATCAATATTTTATAACATTATTCCTTAAAAAAATCACGAGGAGCAGCTTAATCATCCATTTATTGGTCAACTTTCCCTTACTCTATCATGCGAAACAAAAAAAAAGTAACAGCACAATTTGTTGCAGAATGATCCTTTCGAATGAAATTTATATTAAACGCTAATGAAGTTAAATTACGATGATGGAATGATCCTGAAATTAACAGACAATTAACAATTTTTTGATTTTTTTTTTTAACAAATCAAATACAAAAAAAAAAAAAACTAAAAATATGCACATGTAGAAAATTAACAAAACTATAAGTGTAATTTTTTTAATTTTTTTTTTTTTAATTTACCTTTTCTATAAAAGTCCAAAAATTATCACACGTCAGCTAATTTCAGTATTATGATGATGGAACGTTTCATTCTTCGATATAAATTTTAAATTCCTAGTAATCTTTGTTCAAATGAAATATTAAATCAAAACAAATAATAATTAATAGTTTTTTAATTATACACATTTTTTATTTAGTAATTTAACTATTTCACTTGTCATCATTACAATGTTTTCATTAACAATAATATCATTTAACATTGAAAGATAATACTTTACTAATAGCAAATAATCAACTATGTAATAGTATTTCATTCTAATGAATCGGCTAGATGACAATTGTATTCGTTTAACATGAATTTTTTAATTATTTATAATATCCTACATTTTTTTAAACACATTCAAATTTATGGATTTATTTAGTATGTATATTATGTAGTAGTCTAAACATTTATTATTACTGATATAATTTTTTCAATGATTGATTTAAATAATATTCATTAACTATTTTTAAAATAATAATAACGTATAAAAATGACTGATGCAAACAATTTTCTATATAAAAAAATTGATATAATTAAATAATTAATATGGAAATATTTGCAATAGTTACACATTTAATTACTATTTTATTTAATTTACAATTTTATTTCAGACGACACATCCATCAAAATATTTGCACTTTTTTTAAAATTAATTGCTTTCTAACATCAAATTTACATCGTGAACAATAATGAGGCCTTTTTTTATTTTACTTCATACTGGTTGTAATTAACAATAAAAGAAATCATATAAAAATAATAACATTAATCAAGTATTATTTATATTGCTCCGATATGTTTTATCGTATTGTAAGTTCATAAAAATTTATTCTTTTTATTTTTTTCAGACCATAGTAGTTTTATTACAGAAAAAATAATTTGTCTTCAAGGATGACATTTATTTATACTTTTTTTTTCTTTTTTAATACTTTCGTAGCTGAAAATTTGTCAAATAGTAACAATTTTATAGTTATTAAAATTAAGTATTACCAAACATTGTAATGTTTTGCCTTAATTTATATGAATTTACACCGAAAAAAATCATTTCTTGGCATTCAAAATTTTTACTCGTCCTAAGAAATTTTTTACATTTCAAATTGGAGAAAAAAATTTTATTGGGGCGAGAGAAAATTTTGTTGAGCTGAGAAAAAATTTTTTCTAGCCCAAATAAAATTTTTGTTTTCATTTCATACTGAAAATTTTTTCTTGCGCCAAGAAATGATTTTTTTCTGTGTACAATGACAAATTTATTAATGATAACCAAATTGTAATATACATTAAATTATAATATTATATTTAATTGTTTATAATAATAATTATACAAATGAACTATAAATTAAAATATTCTATAAAATTGAGTACCACTAGCTAATTATGATTAAGCCTTCAATGACTTTAATTTATTAAGCCTTCTAATGAAGTAAGTAAATAATATTATTTAATGATTTGAATTTTAATATCAGTCTCTACAGATTAGAGCTGTAAAATTTTGTTGGTAAAACGGCTGGTTAATTAGATTCGCTGATTTCACCAGTTAATCATTAGTCTGAATAACAAACTATTAGCTAACGGCTGTATGATTCATTTAATTGTTTATCAATGAACTACGTACAGTAAATAAATAAGTAGTATAAGTCATGGTTACTTCATTTTTTAAACTGAGAAAACCATTAAAGGATAACTCATTTCACCGCCACAAAAACTAACAAGTAGTTTTTATTATCAGTACACAGAAAAAAAGATTTTTTTGGTGCAAGGAACCCAGGAAACCAGAGTTCCAGCTCAGAAATTTAAATGAAACTTTTGACATCTCGATGACGTACAGAATATCAAAAATTGTAGTTAAAATTTTGAGCTCTATATACGTAAAATAATATATAAATTTGACGTAAAATTAAAGCTGATAATTTACATCAAGTTTATATATAATTTTACGTGCGGGAGAGAGCAAAAAATTGAAATAAAATTTTTTATGTGTACTAGAGATCAGTGAGATGTCAATGTTTCATATCAATTTTCGAGTTAAAATGTTGATCATCAGAGTTCTCGTGAAAATTTTTTCTTGACCCAAGAAAATTATTGTTTTTAATTTATAATGCAAAAAATTTCTTGAGAGAATTAAAAATTTTCTTAAGGCGAGTAAAAATTTTTTTCACCAAGAAATCTTTTTTTTCTGTGTAATAATATTTTCTAATGTTAAAAAAAATTGCTCAGACGGTGTACTTGATGCAGGAATAGACAGAAATCTTATAAATTGGGATAGCACTGAGAATTCGTGCCGTTTTAAGTGCCACCGGAGCAAAGAATCTTGCACCAAAATAAGTTTTATTGATTATTCTAAATTTAAAAATAAGTTTAATAATAATGTCAAAGAGAAAAAAATTCAAGAGTTGATCCTCGGCTTTCACTGGTTTCTTTAGCTTAAAAAATTAAGTAAATATAATTTATACTACGTTTTTATTTAACGTAAATAGTCAGTAAATAATTAAATTTACCATTTAGTCAGTTTAGCTGTTGGCCAAATTAGAAGCCGTGAGCTAATGAGCCCATTTAACCCCTTTAGTCAATTTAATCGACTAAAAAGTATAGCCCTACTATTTACCTTGACTGACAATGAGATTTTTTTTCACCATGAAAAGATCCAAGTATATATTTATTATTACTTGTGAAAAATGATTCCATTTAAATAAAGACAAAAAAAATGATCACAAACACTTTTAAAAATATTCGAATAACAAATTAAATTATATTTTAATATATAAAACATAACTTGAGGAAAACTTAAAAAACATTGTAGTCTTTTGTTCTTAATAAATATTAACGTTAATGATAAACCTAGAGAAATAACGGAATGCAGAGGAAGAAAATGCTGTTGTTATCAATATGGTTTTTCTTTAAAATTTTTTTTTAGAAATTCTAATAAATTTTAGAGTCAACTAATATTCAACTAACAGAATTTAAAATAAAAATATTTAAAATTTACAAAAAAGTTTTGGCACGCTCACTCGTTGTTCTTAAAAAAATTTGAAAATATAGTAAGTTACAAAAAAAAAACTCATGCTAAATTAAATTGATGGTTTTTAAATTATTTGTAATGTTCCATTTAATTTTACTCAGTAGTGAACTTGAAATTTTAGTATTAATTTAAAAAATTTTAATCGTAATAATTTTTTTGGCATAATTACTATTGGAAGATATTATTATATTTAAAATTAATAAAAAGTAAACATTGTTTTAAAAAAATGTAACTTAAAAAGTACAAAAAAACTCTTATCGAGATGACATCAAAGTAAATTAATTAAATCTGATAAATTTAATACAAACAAAGATCAGCGGTTCTCAGAGCATTAATGGAAATAAAAATAATAAAAATAAAAATCAAACAAAAAAGTTCTTAAACGTTAATTTAAATCTTTTAACTCTGAAATAATTTTAGTTTAAAAATTTTCTTCGAATGATTTGTGCCATAAAAACAGGAAATTAAATGTAATGGACGACTAGAGCAATAATTTAATCTATCACGAATAAAAAATTTTATCGTTCGTCTGCATTATCAATTTTTTTTTTATCACCAGAAATAAAATAAGAGCTAAATAAATATTTACTGTTGAACTTTTTTGTTCTCATTCATTCCTTTGCCTCCATTTATACATTACGTCTATCTGATGCTTAAAATTACCGCAACATTTTTTTTATTTTTCAAATCATCAAACATTACTATCAGATTTAGATGTAAATCCCATAGGCTCTGCATTTTCCACTAAATTAGACTTCATACTAGATGATGGTATTTGAGGATTAACTGCTGCTGTTCTCATTTCATCAATGGGAGCCCTAAAAATATTAAAATAAATTTATTAATTTATAAAATTAAAATTAAAAAAAAAACATGCTTCTAAAATTTCAATTAAATAAAATTAGTATAAAAAAAAAAAGGAAAAAAACCTCAATATTAATAGTATTATTAATCTAATTATTGTGGCCGTGAAACCAAATTTAATATAAATAGATACTAATTTTTATAATTTGATAAAATAAAGACAATTGTAATTAATATCGTGTGTCACTACTGTACTTAAAAAAAAAAATTATAATATCAATACAACGGACAAAATATCTACGACAAAATATTTCGCGACAAAATATTTGTGAATAAAATATTCACATTTACTAGAGAAATTTAAAAAAAATACTCATATTTTAATATAATTTTGGAATTTAAATTATCTGATGTCAATAAAAAATTGGCATTTCAATACATAAATGTATTTTTTGATTGATAATTGATCCCTAATTTACTATTCTATGAAAACTGATCCCCAACAAGTGATCACACGACAATAGATCTCACAGCAACTCCACTTACAATTTCATAAAATAATTAATCATTAGTTAATTACTATGATATGAGTATTCAAAATTCTGTTATAAATATAAAAAGTTAAATTATGTAAATTAGTTGTTAATAAAAATCAATTGTCAATGGGATCAGACGTCGGTGGGATCAATTTATAGGGATCATTTGTCGTGGCATAAAATTGTTGAAATTAGTTGACGGCACACCCTAATTTACACTCATACTATTGTTATATATGATTATTTTACACACATAATATTATTTTATTTGGTTACTTTGTCTGCAGACATTTCGTTTTGTTTATATTTTGTCCGTAGAAATTTTTTTTTTTTATATTTTGTCCGCAGATATTTTGTTACGGAACCATAACTATTGTTATTACCAAAATGTATCTTATTTGCTAATTAAAATGTAAATCTTATCTAATCAAAAAAAAAAAAATTTATTTGCCTCAGTCATGTTGTCTTAAATTTATAATTTATTTGAATTACGACTAGTACACACAGTGCAAGCAATGTGATATCCACCAGGAAATAAATAAAGGAATTGATAACATTTAAAATACATGCATAAAAAAAAAGAACTAAATATATAATTAGGTTTATTATTGCCTGATTAGCAGAATAGAAGAATTAAATGGTAGTTTATGTTGGTCTCCAGACATCTGGATCCTCCATCAAAGTAGTATGATGATCCGTTGATGGAACATTAGCTTGAGGAGAAGCCATACCTGATGGTGATGCCATTCCAGCTGGGTCTGGCCTTGACCCTCTGTTATTTATTGTGTCAGTATATTAATTATCCGTCCACTTACTTTTATTTTTTCTCTTTTACTTGATTTTTAGATATCAATTGTTACGAAACACAATAAAACAAACGTGACAATTTCATTTTAAATAAATATTTTTTTTTGTCAACCAAAAATTTAGTGGGCATTTGAAAATAAAAATATTTAAATTTGTGATTTTAATATAATTGATAATTAATAACTTAAAAACAAATATTAAGTAAATAAGCAGTGAAAATAAAACACAAAAAACACGTTCACCCTCAAACATGTAAATTTGTATTAGTGTTAACACATAAAACCATATTTTATCCCAATTATTAGTATTTTTTAAATTTATTATACTTCTACTTACTTTTTGCCAAGTGACATAAGACCATATATTATTCCCGTTGTAAATATTAAACCACAGCCAAATATACTGCTCAGTGATGGGCATAAGAAAATTGACGGCAACGCTATTCTATAAAATAAAAAATAAATAAATAATATTTAAGGCCATTCTCAGACAGTGCGCCTCCACTCCCCACTTTTTAAAAATTTTTAATGAAAAAAAAAATTAAAACCTTAATTGAAAAAGGACAACGTAGTAATTTTGCCGAGGTATAGATTTAAAAAAAAATCACTTAGAATTTACATCAGTTGGGAGTTAAACGATATTTGAAAAATAAATTTCAGTAAAATCTTCATGTCAATCTTACAGTCGACTACCCGTCCTAAGCCTGCTCTAGGGGATGTAGGGGAAATTTTTCTGGAAATTCCAATCTTCCCACTACCGTGCGTTTAGTTTTGTTCTCGACTATCTGTTATAAGCCTGTTTTATTTTAGATGATTTTAAACGTCATACTTATGTTTTGTTACAAACGCGACAATCCCGATTTTTCTGGTACTTTAAGCGCTAAAATAAATACTTATCTTTTTACACAAATAATAATTATACTGCAAAAAATTATAATGATATTGGTATTGATTACAGTAATAATAAAAATAATAATTTTATTGATAAACATAATGCTCAATAAAACTTTTCAATTGTAACAGAAGCTTTAAATTTCATTCATGATTATAATTATGAATAATAAATTATTTTTTTTTAAATTTTATTTATTTAAAGTCGCATCAACCAGACGGTCCTTAGCAACTACTATACATAGTTTTATCGTAACATGATCGAAAATTCAACTAGAATAACTGGTCTTATAACTTTAAATGTCTTGTAAGTATTTGAAATGCTTGATGATATCCTTGATGGGTGTCAGGTATTTCTTGTCATTAAGTAGACTTCGTAGATCTGGCGGAAGCTGTAGGATCCTTCTTTTAATCTCAAGGTAGGTACAGTCAAGACATGTGCGACAGTTACCGTCTCATTACATGCTGGGCAATGGTTGGGTTCAGTTTTGTTCATGATGTGACCATCCGAAAAGGACGTGTGTCCAATTCTGAGTCTCGTATAAATACATTGATTTCACCTAGAGTTGAACTGCGGTTCAGACTCCCAGATAAAGGTGCGGATGTTACTTAGTTTGGAGACAGTGGAGGGCCATATTGAATTCCATTTCAAATAAATTATATTTTACTTAATAATGATTAAATTATTCTCCACGAAACATATATAGTAAATTTTCATCATTAATTTGTCTATTTTTTCCTATTGTTAGTTTATAATTTGGACAATTTTCTTGGAGGCTTATAACGGGTTCTCTGGTACGAAACTCCTTAGAGTGGTTAAATGGGGGAAGCAGTTTGGACTCAGTAACTCCCGATTGAGGGAAGAGGCTTATAAAGGGCAGGCTTATGACGGGTAGTCGACTGTAATTTGAATTTTTAAATTTTGTATTTCAAAATTTATTCAAATTTTGTTTAAGTTCTAATTGATAAGAGCTGTAAGTAATTTTTTTTAAATTCTATCTCGGCGAAATTGCTACTGCGTTTTCTTATTTTCAATTAGGTTTTAATTTTTTTTTAATTAATTAATAAAATTTTAATACAGTTGTCATTGCATATTTTTAAAAAGTGAAGTATCTGAGAATTTCCTTGAATTTAAAAATTCCAATATACATTTTTTTACAATACTGAAGGTTACCCGACGTCTAATAACTTTTGTATTTTTAGAAACGATAAATTATAAAAAAAAAAAATCTAAAAATTGCACCAGTAGCTTTTTTAATTTTTTACATGTGCATATTTATATTTTTTTATTTTTTGTAATTGATTTGTTAAAAAAAATCAAAAAATTGTTAATTGTCTACAAACTTGAGGATAATTTTGTTTTATAATTAAAATATAAATTTACTTACATACAATAACCAGCAGCACGATTCCAATAAGGTCTTTTTTCGACCCAATCACTCAAGTTTTGTACAAAATCAATAAACATACAGCAACAAGGTGCTTCAATAGTCACGACTAAAAATCCAGCAATCATTTGTAGAATACCACTAATAAAACACATCACAGAACCAAACACTATACCAATACAATTCCATGCTCCTAAAAATATTGCAACTAAAACAGATCAATATAATTATTTAAATATTTATTTATTTGAATTAACAGTAATGAGTATAAAAAAAAATTGTATTTATGGAAATAAAAACTTACTAAGGCTTCCAACTGTACCCAGACCTCGACCGGCATACTTCATCCACCAGGGAACATCGTCCTTGGACACAGGATCTTGACCAGGTCTCTCCATTATGGAGGCTATTTTTTCTCCGAACGACTAATAAAATTATGTTTCATTAATGTTTATTTAATGGGTGTAATGTTAAAATAAGACATTCAGAAGATTTAAATAAATAAAATAAAGCTAAAACTATAAATTAATATATTTTATAAATACCATTATTGTAATAATCCGAAAATAATCGGATGCTTGTCAGCTGACACTTATACTTCAATTTTCTGACACTTCGAAACTAAAATCAGAGGTAAGAGGATTGAATTCTATCCTCTCTTTTTTACTCGAAAAAATTTCTGGTACGAACAGAAAATCGACCCACAAGCTTTTCGTTTTTATCCCTAGAGGACGTTGTTGTCTCGTAATATGACCGTAGTGAGGTAAGAAACAGAAACTGTACATGAGGAAATGAAATTGAAAATGTTTCAGTTTTAAAAAAGTAATTTAATTTTGCTAATTCTTTATTAGATTTTTTTTATTTGTAAAAGGAAAAACGATTTTTGAATTTATTTATACAGTAAACTTTTAATAAAGTTACAAGGATGTATCTTTTTTTTTCGAGTGACTTATAGAGAAATTGAAACATAATTTGACTAGAACTTTTGAAAGTTTACTGTGATGTAAAAATTTAAAAAATGGAAAACTCGAAAAAATTTTCTTTATTGGTGTCCATTTTTTAAAAATCAAAACAACTATTTTTTTAAGGACATCGCAGGGTCTGCGTATTTGGATCGAAATCTCGAGAGAAAAATTTATTAATATTAAAAATTATTCTAAACTGCAAAGATCTAATAATTTCTGTAATCACAAAATATATTTGAAATTATTATTTATTTAATTGGCATAAAACGCAAAAATTGTTAGCAATTTAAAAACAAAATTAGATTTGACAATATAGCAAATTAATGAATTGAATTTAATCGATTTATTAACATCGATCGATAGAGTAATTTCTGGATTATTAAAAAATAAACTATAGAAGGATTAATTTACAGGGTGATTGGTCCAGTGAATAAATCCGACCATTGATTTTAATCTCAAGTACACAAAGAAAATACTATGTACAGTTTAATTGACAACTTTTATGACTTCAATTGTAATTTTGTTGCATCCTTCTATATTCAAATATTTATAAATACGGCCGTTCATTCACTGGTTAGCGTTTATTTACTGGCTCAGTCACCCTATCTCAAAACTTATCGATTGCGAAATTGAATCTAATGCAAATCTTAGATAAAAAATTTTTGTAATTTAAAAAAATATAATTAATAAAATATTCGTAATATCATTTTATTTATTTAATGAAAATTAGAAAAATAAATACGATTTCAGTAATCGTAGCAATCAAAAATGGTTTTTTATGACGATCATATCATAAAATTTTTTAATTATTTATTACGGAAAAAATCTTCAGTGGAACCAAGAAAAATGTCGACTTTTTATAATTCAATTGAAAGTTATTATTAATTTATTAAATTGAAATCCACCCCAAAAATAGATGAGGAATTGAAAAATTTAAAACAAACACACGGATAAAACAAACGAGAAAAATTACAGTTTCATATAATATATAATACCCCAGTAGACAGACAGTTAATAGTGGGGTATAAACACTGATTTTTGACACTACACCTAAAGTGAATAATTGAGATAATATTGACTACTATTTCTTTAATTAATTCCTATACAGTTTTAAATTATCATGAGAAAATTGATTATGTTTTGGGCATACTAAGGGACCACTTTTTGAAGGTGTCCTAAATTGCTGGTATAACTATAGATACTTTTATGAACTTTGAAGCATTTTTTGAATAATTAAAATCAAAATACTATTTTTTATGTATTTATCACAATCTTTATACATTTATAGTTTTATTATATCTATAACTATATTAAATAAGTTATCAATTTCCTTAAAGTGTCTACAACGGGTGATTCTACCCTAAACTATTTACAAATTTTAAACAATTTTTACATCAATATAGAAATCCTTGATTAAAAAAAACAATTTACTCAATAATGAATGTATATCTTATATAGTATTAAAATTGAATTGTTTTGAGTCATTTCTAATCACCCTGATTAAAAAAATTCATTGAAAAGAATTGAAACTAATTTAATACTTTTGAATTCATTTTAATTCTCAAAGCATTTACTGATTGGAATGAATTGAGAAGAATTCGACGTCGTGAATTCATTTTAATTATTTTTAATTATAGAAGAGACCAGAAATTTAGTTTTATTTACTGATTGAAATGAATTCAGAGAAATTTAGAATTTTTAATATATTTTAATTTTTTTTAATTTTCTACGAGACCACAAATTCAATAATTATTTAGTCATTGAAAAGAATCGAGGTGAATTAGTTTCATCGATGCAGAGAAAAAATCGAGGAATTGAAATGAATTCATATTTTATGTTTTTCAATTCTATTCAATGAATTTTATTAATCAGGGCATTTTGAATCGTTTCTTAAAATCAAGGATCGTATAGACTATCGCTGACATTAATCTTTGAATGATAGAAATGTTAAAAAAGATATTAATTGTCAATATTTAATCATTTTTATAACAAAATGTCTATAAAAAAACAATTTCTATTGAAATTAATGTGTACCAAAATCACATGTTATTGCATAAGTTATACAAACTTTCATATATTTAATTATAATTATGCGGTACACGTTGAATGACTGATGGCTGTCCAGAATCTATTCATCAAGTGTATAGTCAAGTATTGGAAGGCAAAAGGTGTAGTGATGAATGCTGAAGATGTGAAGACCAGTTTGGGGATCATGAAATTATCCGAAAGACGCGTACTAACTTTTACCTTCTTTTTCAAGGCAGTAAACAATATGATTGATTCTCCAGAAATATTGTCAGATATCAAGTTCAACATCCCGAATAAGAATCTAAGGGAAAATAGACTTTTAGAAGTACCATACTCCAATAAGTCATTTATACAAAACAGACCCAGGAACAGAATATTTGGACTAGTCAATGAATACTCAAAAACTTTGAATTTCTTTGGTGGGTCTCTTAATTCGTTGAAAAAGTCAATTCAAGTGGAAATGGAAACCAGAGTGAAAGCCGACTCCAACAATTGAGAATAGTTAGAATATGCAAAATGATTTATTGTTATTTTTTTAATAATTTATTCCTCAAGATCATCTGTTATTTATTGTAGTTTCTTTTTTGTTTTATTCGCACTGTGATAACGCAACCCGGGAAAAAATGATTTTGCCTAATCATATATGATCATGCATAATTGTCTATATATGATCAGATCCAAAAATTGGCCAGGTCTGATCATACATAACTTGATCTGTTTATACATGATCATATATGATTATATATAATCATGCATGAACGAATATAGTCATTTTTAGAATCTCATTTAGAATATCTGTAAATTATTAATTAAGTAGTTTAATTAGGATTTATTGTCTTCATCAATATCAATGTTGGTTAAAATTAAATAAAAAAAAAAAAAAAAAAATTATTAACCATCGACAATTATTTTACTACGAGGTCACCCATCCAATTAATGACCAACGCCGATGCTGCTTAACTTTGGTTATCGATGGTTTGTAGTCTGATCCTCTAGTCTGTTATACACTTACAATTAAGAAAAGTTTATGGCATTACTTAACTCAAATAATCAAATTGATACTTTATACTTTTAAATTACTGCCGAAACCTTTGAACATTTTTTAAGTATTGGGGATTTAAGTTTGATTGATAGTTGACAGAATAAAAATTTAATAACATTGATATTAAAAAATTGTCATATTATTTAATATATATATATATATATATATATATATATACATTTAAATATTTATAGGTTTCATATCAATGAAATCTGATCAGATTTAATCATAGACATATATAACTACATATAGGTTTATATCAGTCACGTCTGATCAGATCTAATTATATATAGGCCTATATCTAATTATATATGGGTTTGTATCAATCATGTCTGATCAGATCTAATCATGTATAGACTTATATATGATCATATATGGGGTTATAACATCTAGGTATGATTATATCTAATTATATATAGACTCATATATGATCAGACCTGATCATATATAGACTTGTACATGATTATATATGGGGTCATAACAGCCAGGTATGATCAGATCTAACTATATATAGACTTATATATAAATAGATCTGATCATATATAGACTTATGTATGATTATATATGGGGTCATAACAGCCAGGTATGATCATATCTAATTATACATAGACTTATATATAATCAGATCTGATCAGATCTAATTATATATAGACTTATATATAATCAGATCTGATTATATATAGACTTATATATGGGCTTATAACAGCCAGGTATGATCAGATCTAATTATGTATGGGGTCATATATAATTATATATGACCCCATATATAATCATGCATGATTATATATAACTTCATATATGATTATATATAATCATATATGATCATATATATGAACATATATAATCATATATGATTAGGCAAAATCATTTTTTCCCGGGTAAATGTAACTGTAAAATTTTTAAATTGCTGAAAGCGTAAATTAATTTATTAATTAATAAATAATAAATAATTATCTTTCTTATTATAAAAATTCATGTCAGCGATAGTACATTATTCAAAAAACAAAATAAAATAACAATTATCCCGCTATTTGACCTTTAGCTAATAGTTCTATTACCATAAATATTTTATAAATAAAAAATTAATTTTCTCAAAAATTTTGAAAATAATTTCCGTCTTCTTACCTTTTTACGACCATGTCCACTAAAAAGTCCCTAGATATTTTCCAGTTCTACCACTTTAGTAATTAAAGAAAATAAATTTTATAACTACATATATATACAAATATAAATATATGTAGTTGATATGTTCTATTATCAAAATCAGTTCGTCAAATGAGTTAAATAACAAATGATTAAAGATTAAACGCGCTTGCGTTACTCGTCGGTAGCATTTATCTGTCAAAACTTGTTGCGAGTCGTCAATGGTCCTCGATATATATCACACGAGAGAAAACGCGAGTGTTTCAACCATTTTATGTTCCATAAATTATAATATTTATAAATAATAAATTAGTTATACATTAATCAACTTGTCTACCTAAAAAAAAAAATTTAACTCGACAAGTACATAAATAAAAATATATAAATTATATCAAGCGTATATTTTTTACCAAATATATACTTTTATATAAACATTTATATCATTATATTGGAAAAATCTAGTTTATATTAACCTCAAAAAACTAATTTTGACTGAATTTAATAAATATCAACACAATATCACGTCAAATGCCTTAAAAATTCATTATTATTATCAATAATATGCTTAAAGGTTATGTGATAATTTTTTAAAAAATTAATTTAGAAAATTTTGAAAAAAAAAAAAGCTTTTCTAATTACAAAAACTAAAAATGTTAAAATTATCCTGGTTTGTTATTCTTGCCCTGACATTTGGAGTTAATGCTCGTAAGTAGATTTTTAATTTATAATTTTTATTTTAAATTACGCGCATTTTTTTGGTAAATTATTTGTTGAACTTTTTTTTGTGACTGAAATATTTATGATAGAATAGAATTATTTACATGATCCTGAAGTTAGCTGACGTTTAATAATTTTTGAATTTTTTTTAAAATGATAAATTTAAAAAAAAAAAAATATTTAAAAAAATTCCACTTATAGCTTTTTAAAATTTCTATATGTGCATTTTTTTAGTTATTTTTTTTTTTTGCAACTGTTTTGTTGAAAAAAAAAAACCTAAAATTGCTAATTGTTTTCAAACTTCAAAATCGTATTATTTATGAGTGTGAATTTATCAGACAATTGGAAATTTTTGAATAAATTCAAGAAATGTACGTAAAATAAAATAAAATATGTACTTAGACAATTGAAAAATCAGTACACAAATTTTTTTAAATTTCAATATTTCAATTAATTAATTTATTTATTTAAAATTTAAAATTTGTTTGATGTCTGCTACATTCACACTCGTTTTTATACACATTAAAAAGTATAAAGAAAACATTAATTGGAGTATATTAGAGTATCAATGATATTTATAAACATAAATGACAAATATTTGTTTTTAGTATGATTTAAAAATCAAATTTTATAAATAAAAATGACGATAAAGTTAGCAGATATTTTGAGCTTTTTTTAACAAAAAAATAAACATTAAAAAAATATTTTGAAAAATTGCACGTATAGTTTATGAAATTTTCGACATGTGCATTTTCTTAGTAATATTTTTTTTTCATTATTTATCTGTTTAAAAAAAGTTTTTTATTTCAAATGCCTGCTAACTTTACTATCATAAATAAGAGCATTTTACAGTTGAGCTATCGATGGAAAAAATCCGATATATATTTAATAAAAAAAAATTTTATAATTGGAAAATAATAAAAATAAAAGATTAGTAAAAAGAAAGAATGTAATGATGAGAAGAAAATAAGAACGATTGTAAATAAAAAAAAATAAGTAATAGACAAGTAAAAGCAATTGAAATCGTGAGCAGCATTAACGCGTCGTCAATGGTAACAATGTGATTCGTCATTGGTTGTCGTTGTAAATATAAAATTGCTTTGTCCGTTTATTCACTCTACCGAGTCTCGACCCCTATTTATATTACATACCGACATTACTATCATCTAACATCCCCTCAAACTCAGCCGTACAATCTAACAATATCCAAGGCCTTTTAATATACAAGCTAACACAGGCTCAATCGTCCAATCATCCACTTCCGTTTCTCATTGCTTACACCGATAACTATAATTTCATTTAATTATCATCATTTTTTTATTATTCATGTATTTTTACTATTTTGTTTAATCATCTAAGAGCTTTTCTACAGTTTATAATAAAAACATTAGATTTTATCGGAGTTTATGTTATTTTATAAAAAAATACTTCTTTATATTTTAATTAAAAAATTTCATCTTGTTAGAGTATTAGATAAATTCAATGGTCAAAATTAATGAGAAACATTTTCTGAAAAACAAAACTAATAAAGAGAATTTGTTGATAAAATAAAAAAAACAATGAGAAATACTTGATAAATATTTATTTAACCTTTTGAACTTGTAGTGTACCAATAGGTTTAGCGTTGAGTCCACATGTTTATTATTAAACTGCTCAAGTGAATATATATATATATGTTCTGCTTTTCTGAGTACGTTTGGTTGTGTATTATTATGACTATTACTTTGACTTATCAGTTCAAAGTAACTTTGAATAACTGATGATTCATACAAATTATGATACAAGACTATTAATTTATTTCAAATAATCTGTATTATCTAGATTAAACGCAATTATGAAAATTGAATTATTCAGAAGAATATATTTTTAAAAATCTTAAAACTTTTTAACGAATTTTTTTTTTTAGGTAAATTAGTATTTGAAAAAAAAAAAATTTAGACACTCTAATAGAACGTCTAATACTTTTTGGATTCATTTTAAATCGATAAATTTAAAAAAAGAAACATATCAGAAAATGGCACCTATAGTTTTTTTAGTTTTCTACATGTGCATATTTTTATTTATTTATTTTTTTTTAATTAAATTGTGGAAAAAAAATCCGAATTGTTGTTAATTGTCTGCTAACTTCAGGATGATAAGAAAAATTTATAATTGAATTTTAATAACGAGCAACCTGCAGTCACTACGTGACTGCCCAAATATCATTACTAAATTTATAGAATACGCAGAAAAAAGGATTTCTTTCCGCAAAAAATTTCAATTTGCACCAAGAAATTTTATGCATTATTAATTAAATACAAAAATTGTCTTGGAGCGAGAAAATATGTTTTTGGTCAAGAAATAATTCCTTGCACCAAGTAATTTTTTCTAGTTCTAAAAAAATTTTTGTTTTCAATTCACAATGCAAAAAATTTCTTGGGGTAAGTAAAAATTTTCTTTAGGCGAGTAAAGATTTTTTGTGTCAATGAATCCTTTTTTTTTCTATGCACACTTTTTTGGCTTTGAGAAGCTCCTAAAACCAAAAGGGAGTATAAAACTCTGTCATTTTGGAATAAGTAACGCGATATAAATAATATAGCTATAGATTCAGTGACATTCAGTCATATTTAGTGACAGAATAATTAAAGTATTAATTTATTTAAAGAAAATAAATACGATCGTCTTTTTTCTCGCGTAATTTAAATGTAATTCAAATGATATAGATAAATCTATTTATCTTAATACTTGGCAATTAAAAAGAGTTTAAACTATGAAAAGGCACAAATTCAAGTCAAGACCTATCTAATGAGACTATTTTCAATAACATTAACTAATTCTATCATATAGATATGGCGGGAATAAAATTTTCATTATTCTCTTAATAATATAGATAATTTTGAAGTAGATAATTTAATATTTTAGATTGATTTATTTAATAAAATATTTTTTTTTCTTTTTCAAGATAATATTACAAAATTAGGAAAAAAATGTGATGCTAATAAGTTACCCGTTGATTGTGGAAAAAATCAAGAATGTGTTGGTAACATAAATCAAACATTCCACTGTTACTGTGCACACGATTTTGTGGAATCCGATGGTGAATGTTTAAAAATGTCAACAACTGCTGCTGCGTCTATTGATCCAACAGATCAACAATCTAATAAATCATCAGGTATAATCATCATCCTATCTTTAGTATTTATAATTAGAAATAATTGAATTTTTTTTATCAAGCAACTCCACTTGCTTGGCCCTCAAAATATAAAGTCAGTAGTGGGTGTGTGTTTTTTCTAGCTCTCCATTTTTCTTTCGTTGCAATAAATATTCGGTGTTGATATGAATCAGTAAATAAAAATTCTAGAGTTCTACAAACACTGAAAATTGCATAAAATCGAAATAACTTTTGAAGATGTTAAAAAAAGTTATATATAAAAGTAAACAATTGAAAGAATGAAGTGTCAATAATTAAATCTATAAAGAAATTTTATAAGGCCATTATTGCTCCGTTGCAGTTTAAAAAAATTTTTTTTTTTTCGGGCCACTTAACCTCAAATTCTCATTTCTGTAATTAATGATATATTACACACCAAGAGAGGAAAGTAGGGTATTCCAACTCAGATAGTATACAGTCCTGTCTTTAGCAGTAACCGTTGACATCTACAGATCAACACACGTGCCATCCGCAGATAGTATCTTGTAATATCTTGGAAATGCACCTACACTGATAGAAAATTTATATTGACTCAAGAAATATTTTCTTGAGCCAAGAATTTATTTCTGAAGAAAACCAATTGTCTTGCTTCAAGAAATTCTTGTCTTGATTTAGATTTTCTTGGCTCTAAAGATTTTGTATCTTTGATGGATAACTCTCGTGTCTTGACCCGAAACTCTATTATCTTCAATCGATACTATCGAATTCTTCAAGCAAGACCACTTGTCTTCAACTAAAAATGTCGTATTATTATTTTAAAAACTTTAAATTTTTAGTTCAAGTAATAATTCCTTGATGGATGATGTTTTTAAAGTAATGAAAAAAAAAATTTTTTTAAAATAAATTTCTACTTTAACATATCTGAAGTAAATGAATGTAGTCCTAATAAATCACTTTAAAATTTTTTATTTTTAAAATAAAAAAAAATTTTTTTTTTTAAGCTGAGTAAATTGATATCTTGATTTAAAAATCACGCCATTCTCAAAACGAGTCGATAATGTCTTAAACCTACATTTTGCCTATCTTAATCCAAGAGCAAGAAATTCTTGAACGAAATATGTCAGAATTTTGTTTCAAAACAAAAAAGGCTTCATCGAAAAATCAAATTCTCAAACAAAGAATTTTTTTTCTCCATCCGAGAATTTCAATTTTTTGGTTCAAAGACATTTCTTGAATTAAAACAATTAAAAATTTTAAAACAAGAACCACATTTTGAAGAAAAAATTTTTCTTGAATCAAGATAGTTTTTCTATCAGTGTATACTTTCTGGCAGAGTACTCATTACTTTACATATGCCACTGACTATGATCCAAGAGCGTACTATACGAGATGTTATTGGTTACTGTCTGGGATAGTACTCAGTACTATTCAAAGTGTAGTGGATACAATCTAGATAGCATACAGTACTTTCTGAAATTTTTTTTTTACAGAAAGTACTCAGTACTATCCCAGAGAGTTGCCACTACTATATTGTTTTATCCGTGTAGACTATTAATCTGTTCTTTTATTCATAAACGCGTATCAATAGACGATAGGCATAGAAATCCAGATACCAATATAAATTTCTCACAAAGAAATCCATATATCCAAGTTCCTACGTCAAGTTCCAATGCACAGAAAGAAAAAATTCTCGACTGAAAATAAATATTCTTGATTCAAGAAAATATTTTTGTAAACCTTAATTTTCTCGGATAAAGTAGAAATTTCCTCTGACCAAGAAAAATTCTCTGGGTTTAAGAAAATCTTGACTTGGTTCCCGAAAACGGTTGTCTTCCAAAATGTATTCTTGACTCAAGATAACGTTTTTTTCTGTGTATGGGAATCCAGATACTCAGGGCTTCGAACATGCATTCTTATATAAATTTATACACTACTATATTAATTCCTATGGATTCTTACATAACTCCATATTTTCTTATATGGATTCATATGGGTTCCCATGCAATCCCACATGGATTGTTTTCATAGGGTACACAATATCCTGGCTAAAAAAAAATCGTTCCAAGAAGGTACTGAACAGTGAATTTTCGAATTCGAAACAATTTTAAACTTCGAGGAAGATTTTTAGAGCTTGAAAAAATTTAGAGTAGAAATTTTCCTTCTGATCTCGTTCTTGAACAGTTTTAATAAGAGTAAAAAAAACCCACAATTGGCTTTAAAGTCTTTTTTTTTTAATGTACTCCGAACCATCATTTTCAAACCAGATTATTTTCGCTTAAAAAGTTTCGAAAAATCTGCCAAAAAAGAACTCACACGGAAAAAAATAGATAGGAATGGTTACTGTGCTACACAAGAATGATCGTAAAGTATGTAAAAATTAATCTTAGCACATTACTAGTTTTCGTTATAATAGGAACGGGTCGTTTTTACATACGACTGAGTACGATCTAACATACCAACCATTACTATGTTACACATTATGTCGAAAACATGACTGGTTATCGTGTTCACAGTCACCATTCGATTTCCAGATAATACAGGCTCCTTTCAGCAGTCGATGTGTTGAGATGCGAGACTCCCTGGACAAATGCGTTCCATTATTTTTCAGCACAGTAACCATTCCTATGCTGGACAGGAACTGTTGCTTTCAGTCACATGTCTGACTACTGTTTAGCGGGAACTAATGTTGTAAACAGCACTCTGACATGTGACTGAAAGCAACAGTTCCTGTCCAGCATAGGAATGGTTACTATGCTGAACGACAATGGAACACATTTGTCCAGGGAGTCTTTCGCATCTCAACACATCGACTGCTGAAAGGAGCCTGTATTATCTGGAAAGCGAATGGTGACTATGAACACGATAACCAGTCATGTTTTCGATATAATATGTAACATAGTAATGGTTGATATGTTCGTACTCAGTCGTATGTAAAAACGACCCATTCCTATTATAACGAAAACTAGTGATGTGCTAAGATTAATTTTTACATACTTTACGATCATTCTTGTGTAGCACAATAACCATTTCCTATCTATTTTATTCCGTGCAGTTAAAATTGTTTTCTACACTTGAATTTTTTTTTAAGTTTGATCTTTCTTACATGGAATATTATTACACTAAATGTAATGTTAATTTGTATAAAAATTATTTTCAGTTATACTAAAAATTTATCTTATTATTTTAGGTAGTTCGGTTGCCATTGGATTATTAATACCAACATTTTTAATAATTTTTGGTGGAATAGGATTTTGCTGTGCAAGACGATATCGACTATTACCATGCCGACAAAATATTTATGGTAATGTTTTGGTAACAAGAGATGAAGATGATGATGATGATCCACCGATCGCGTAAAATAAAACAAGACTGATATAATTAATATGTTTCGAATTCTTTGTATGTATCTTTTAAATTTTTTAAATTTAATTAATTCTTATATTTTTTTTAAGTCGAACAAAGTAAAGTGAGTATACTAAGTAAGATAATGGATTAAAAGTTGGGCATTTTTTTTAACTAAAAAAAGTTTGTTAGTCACTTACAAGCCATTTTTATACAATTAACGTAAATAATGTATAAATAAAGTGTGTATATGTAATAATTTTTTATATGATTATAAAATTGAAAAAAAAAGAAAAAAAAAAGAAAGAACAAGGCCAAATGTGTAAATAAAGGATTAATAATGTTCATATTTATATACTTCATTACATTAATGATAATATAATAACTATAACGATAATGAACTGAATAATACAGACTAAAATTTATAAATAAAAAAATTAACTGTGAAAAATTTTTTCATGCGCATTTAATATGTGCAATTATTTTCGCTCAAATATAAACATATTCAATATATCACTGAGATTAGAAAATTTTTTACTGAAATTTATTCTTGCCAATTGTAAAACATAAAAAAAAAATAAATGTTTTTTTGATATTTATTAATATAATTTTTATTTTGTTTCTTACAACCGATTTTTGGAATTAACTTATGTTTATTTGATTCAGTTAAGTTATGAGCGCAGCGTTGCAATTTTTATATTTTTATTAACCCTTCGTCGGTCACGTGCATTTTCCAGCTGAGTTAGATCGTATGGCGAGCGTGGCGCCACCGTGTTAAATTAGCCGCGCTGTTGCCAAACATTGATTCGTTTGGCACCTTAATAGGTCTACCCGAAAAATCTCTATATATCACATTTAAAACTGTATCATTTTATCATTTATTATACTTTCAATAATGTTCAGTTCAGTCACAAGTTTTATTTACTTTATATTATTGAACAAATAAAAACTTAACAATAATAAAGTCTGATGTACGGCGCTCACATTACTCACACAGATATTATATATTTCACTACACAATCCTTGATTACTGAACGCGCAGCAATTTCATATACAAGCATTTGAATTTTCAAATAAGTATTATGAAATTTCAAATGGAATTATTAAAATTCAATATGTCTTAGAATTTTCGATACTTGGTTTGAAAATTAAAAAAACAAGTATAAATTTTAAGTACGTTTATTAAAATTCATATTTTTTATCTTAATTTCAAATGCCAGCTTGAATATTAAATTACGTATATTAAATTTGGAGCTTTTTTTTTATTGAAAATACAATTCAAATATCAAGCTATGAAAATTTAATACCTTTTGTATTGTACTTTTCAAATTATTTTTAACAGTGAGTATTAAATGTGATATACAATGTTAAAATAATTGTTCGAACTTTCAAAACATTGTATATAACGCAATAAACACATACAATGGTGTTTGAAATTTCATTGTAACGATCGTATAGAATTTAAAATACATGTTTTTGAATTTTCAAATAAACGCTTCAGATTTTCAAATACATTTATTTAAAAATTAAAAAGAAAGTATTTGAAAATTCAAAAAAAAGTATTTGAATATTAAAAAACTTGTATTTGAAATTTCAAAAAGAAGTATTTGAAAATCCAAAGTGTTCATTTGAAAATTCAAAAACATGTATTTTAAATTCTATATGAAATTAGTAATGAAATTCCAAGCACAAATGTATGTGTTTATTGCGTTATATACAATTTTTTGAAAATTCAACCAATTTTTTTAACAGTGTATACCTTACGACAACTGAACCATAACCAGGCCTACTGCAAGTAACTGTACCACACTAACTATTCCACATAACTATACCAGTTTCAAACACTACCTGGGAAAACCTCAACCAATCAACAATTCTAACACTTTTGAAGAGATTTTCGCGGGTAGTGTTTGAAATTGGAATAGTTGTTGTGTGGTACAGTTACTTGTGGTAGGTCTAGTTATGGTTCAATTGTCGTAAGGTAGAGATTTTTCTGGTAGACTTATTAATGTGCCATGCGCTTACCCAGTATTAAAATTTCTTGTTGTTTAACAAGAAAACTGTTTACAATTATTTAATATAAATAAAATTAGTAATATTAAATAACAATTAAGTTGTAAATAAAATAATAAAAGCAAACACTAACCTGAAAAATCACTTTACTTTTATTAGGTGTACCCATTCCACATACGATAAAACAGGCTAAAATAGTGGCGGTAAAGAAACTTGGCGACAGCGCAGTTTGAAAAGGACTCGGGTACTCACTCGCACCGGGCGGCGTAGCACCGTAGTTCTTAAAAGTTGTATATTGTACTTTAATTAAAAAATAACTTTTAATTCGTCTCACCAACGTTTCGGTCTCGTGTCAAGAGAGTGAAACGAATTTTTTTTTAGTTCATGGAGGAGGAATGTCTCCAAGAGAAATATAAGTCGACGGACTCATAACGAGCAGACTCATAACGCGACTCGACTGTAAATCGGTTCATGCATTAAAAAGATATGAGAGGTTTACATCCACACCCACACACATACAGGCATCTCTCTGAAAATGTCAGAATGGCATCCTAGCACCTTCAAACGTTGACATATGATGAAGACCCGATTTTTGAAAATTGGGGTGAAACCAATAACTTTCCTAACTTTTTGAAAATCGTCGGTTTTCTTAGCAGGAAGTTAAAACTTTTTTTTTTCTTAATTATTGCAATAATTTATTACTTATCGTCACAGACTATCTCGGGATCAAATTAAGATACGAATTTAATTCAAATTTGTGTTTACACAAAACGCGATATTGAATATTTTACGTAAGCGATATGTCGATCGCGATTTTTTCTGAATTATAAGCTTTTTTAATTTTCATGCAGGTGTTTATGACCGCAGTCAACTCGTAAAGCTTATCATGGTAATCTATTGTCACGATTTTTGTTAAAGGCGTCCGATTCATATAAATTTGGTTTCTATATCTGCGAGACTCTGAGTTTTTACTTTTCTTCGGTTGCTTACCAAAGGCGCAGATTCATTTCAAAAATTTCCCTAAGTATTTGCTTAATTTTCTGACCGTAATTATTATAATGAACAACATAACGAAATACAGTTTCCCAGGTATGTTTGAGTGAGTACGCTCATGAACTACGTATCATTTTCAAAAGGTTTTTAAGCTTGTGAGCGTCATAGTAGACTAATTGCTCTTGGTCCTTTAAACGGTAGTGCTTACAAGCCCCACTACTTGTTTGTTGACTAATGACCTTAATTTTATCCCTCCTATGCATCCTCCAGAGGAAGTTTGTCCTTAGTCCCTACAAAATTATATACAGTCAGTCTAACTTTGGTTACAGTATAGAGAGGATCTTGAATTATTTTCAATTTCATACACCAATTTCCCAAATAATCTAACTTAAAGTGTATTTATTTAACTATCTATAGTCTTCAGTGAGTGATATTAGAAATTTTTTACATCGAAAGAACAGATATTATGGAAGGTAAGTCAAACTATTTTTTTTTTCTAATATTATTTGTATAATTAAATATAATAATGATAATAAGAATGATGAATTCTGAAATCTCTGATTTGATTCTATGGTTCAAAATATATTTTTCGTTTCGAGTTTAACTTTTTCATTTAATGTGATCATAATTTCAATCAAAGGCATCATTTTCACAGTCTAATACGAAATTTATTATCAAAAATATGTTTATCGGTATATATTATATATTTCTTCGACCATAATTTTATCAAGAAGTACTCAAATCTCGGATAAAACAGTGATTTTTCAAATTTTGAAATATGTAATTGGATTTGTCTTGAAAACTACTAGCTCTACGGTAATGGCTTACATACCTTTTTTTGTAGCAAATCGAACCCCCTTTAAAAAAGTCCTTTACGAATTTTTTTTAAATTTAGTGGTTTGCAAGTAAAATTTTAAAACTATGAAATTCGAGAAAAAATTGGTTTTAAGATTTTTTATCATTGACGTCGTTTACAAAACATAAATAAGCTACAAGCACTTTTAAAGAGAAAAGATTCCTCTGAAATTTCCACCTATTGCTGATTAAATATCATGAAATTCCGCGAAGATATAGATAATTGAAAAAAAAAACTTAAAATTTACGTAGTAATTAAATGGGAAAATTTTAACTTCATTAAGCAAGTACTTACAACTAAAATTAAGAGGTCATCTTTGATGAGAATTTTTTTTTTTTTTATATGTTTAGGACATTATTCCGTGCAATGCGGAATCTCTTAATGTTCATAGTGAGAGCTCTACTTATCACAGGTGTATTTTTATATCTAAATGATACTATTGAACCTATTTCCTAAAAAAAAAATTTGTTTCTTTTGAAAGACCCTAGTACATATATTATATAGGTCTATAAATCAAGAATAAATATTAATAGCAAAAATAAAAAAAACTTTTTTTTTCGCAACTTCAGAGCTCTGTAACTTCTTTCTTAGCTCAATGAGAATCACCTTATAAAGATCATTTATGTAATCAATTAAATTTTCGATAAAAGATCTGATTGCAGAATAAAAAAAAAAATGTCTTGTTGATTAACGAATAAATAGCAAAAAAAAAAATTTGTTTGAAAATTTGATTTTGTTTTTCCATAGTTTCGTCCCTTGTAGCTTTATTTCTAATATCAACTCTTAGCATATATGACCCAATAGACCTTTTTGTAAAGAATTTTGATTTCCGATAAGATCGAAATTCAAAATTGGAAAAAAAATCTGTTTCATAGAGTTATTTATAAAATAGAAAAAAAAAATTTTCCAATATATTTTAAACGGGAGAGCCCTCCTCCCCCTTATATTTTTCATTGACAACAAATACAAGTTTCTGCATTTTAAATATTAAAATAAAATTGTTTACTCATTTTTATTTACATAAATTAATAAATTTTATTATTCTGTTTAAGTATATTATATTTATTTAACATAATAAATATTCAAGTTTTCACTTACTAATAAATAGATTTTAACCATTGAAGGAAAAATAAATAAAGAAATAAATACAATCACAGAATCTTTAACAAATATATTTTATTTCAATTTATTGGGTTATTTAAAATACTTAACAAATTACAAACCATTAAAAATCGTTTTACTTTCAAAATTTTAGCTTAGTATTGCCTGTTAGTTATTGAAAATTCAGTAATGACCCAATGCATTCACCTATAATTACTTTCACTTTCACATTGAACTACAAGTATCTTTACCCTTAAGTTGTTGACCATAAACAATTCATTTAAATTGTCAAGATTTAGACCCTCATCTTTAAAAGATTACATACTTACATTACAATACTAATTGCTAAATTTTATTCTTGTACCTTGACTCTTTCTAAATGTATAGCTTTAGATAAACTTAGGATTGCCGTCATGTTTAAATTTAATTTAAAATACAGATTTGTTATAATTGAATAAAGAATGTAAAAAATCAACATTTAAAAATGTTTGATAGTAATCAGATTTTGAATTGACAACATTTGTGACTAGAACTTAAATATCACAATTTAGTTAAAATAAATTACTATAAAACTTATTAATATTTTAAACTATACTATAAAATTTAGTATACTAGATGAAATAAACAACGTTGGTATACCCTGATTGAAAAAATCGATTTAAAGGGATTCAAAAAAAAATTTTTTCAATACTTTTTAATACTTTTGAATGCCTTGAATATTTTTGAATTTCTCTTCTTATGAGCATTTAACATTGCAAATTCCTTTAAAACGATTTTTTTAATCAGGGTAGAGTAGACAGTTTGTATTTAAACACAACGGAAATGTCACTTATAACTTAACTTACGCTATCGGTATAAGTTTATAGGGGAGGGTGGGGCAGAGCGGCCCCCCTAAGCCAATTATTATTTTTTGTGGCTTTCAACCATAAGATCACTTTACTTTTGTCCTATTTCGAACAAATTTATGGACATTTTGCCAAAATTCTGAAAAAAATTTTTTTTTTTTGTGGGGCAGAGCGGCCCCCCTCCAAAAAGTGATAAAAAAATTTTTTTTTTCGTTTTTTTTTTTTTTTAAATTGTTTTCATCATTAAGAATGTATTTCTTTCTCTTGACAGCTATTTTTGGTTTTATATTACTCAAAAAAAATTTTTTAAAGTGTAATAAATCGTTCACTCTCGATTACCTTAATTACTAATTGTTATTTAATAAAAAAAAAAAAACAAGTCTATAGTTTTACTCTATTTCAAAAATTTATCAACTAAAAAAAAAAATTTTTTTTTTATATATTTTTACTGACCAAATTTGCCTCTTACGTATAGAAACGGCCGAAAAATATGAAAAAATAATTTTTTCGGAAGTTTCGGCTGGTCCATTTTGCCCCAGGTGTTATGCGTAGGGCTAGAAATGTGGGATTATAATAATTTTTTTTTAATTTGACGATAAAAATATGAAAAAATCACTTTTTCAAAATTTTGGGCTTGTCCATTTTGCCCCAAATGTCATGCGTAGGGGTAAAAATGCGCAAACATATCGGATTTATAGTAATTAGTCGAAAAAAAAAAAATTTTTTTTTTTATTAAAATTTCAGGGGGGCCGCTCTGCCCCACCCTCCCCTACCGATTAGTACATTGTAAAAGAAAAGCGGTTTGAAAATAGTCTTACATCGGTGCAGCGGTACTACTGACCGGTGTTAAAACATTGTACATGCTGAGTAAATTATCTATGATCGAATAATGAGGGTATAAGTATAAGTGTGATAAAATCTATACATACAAAACAGAAAAAAATCATTGTAATACCATTCTAATATTTCGTTATAATTACAAAATTATCGTGAGGAACAATACAATAATTTTTTGTTTTATTATTTTGATGTTTATCATAATAGGGTATCAACTGATATAAAAATGATAAACTAATCATCAATGATTTAATTTTGTTTTTCTCGCTTATGTAGTTTGCAAAGAGATTTTTGAATCATAAAAATCTGTTTCTCAGACCAATAGGTTGAATAGAAAAAAAGTTATGACCCGGGCTGACTGTAAAAACGTTGTTTCGAGATATATCGCGATATATGTTTATAAACTCGTTTAAAGTTTCAATAACATTCGACGCGCAACTATGAAGCGCTTATTGTCTTTCGAATTAAGCAAAGAAAATTTTTCGATTTTTTCAATCCCAGTTACCAGGCTTCTACCATAATCCGGGTTCGATGGTTCGGGCATTTCGCAGCCAATTTGCTTTTTAAAAGTTTCTGGAGTAATTTTACTGCGACTAGTTGCTTTTTCTGTATTGGTTCTGAATGTCATTTTTCAAACGATAATTTGGGAAATTCACTGTAAAAATGCGGTTATTCCACCGCCAAAACATATAGCTTTAAGAGAACTTTACCAAATTCACAGAAAACAGCCGACAAGTTTTAAACCTTTGTATAATTGTGTATTGTTATTTTGTTTTAGATACTAGAGACCATCGATTTTCTGCTAGTGAGAGATCCAGACAGGATCACAGTGGATCAAATGAGAGAGTGCCTAGAGGCAGTGATGAGTCGGATCAACGCTTGATGGGTCCCTGCGCACCTGATTTGCCGTCAAATTCGACAGGTTTGCCTGAAGAATCCGGGGAGATAGAGGAAGAAATAAGACCATCTTCGCCGCCATTGGAACAGCCAGTTGTGGTGGAAATAGTTAACCCGCGGTGCGGCTTTAGAGGAAGAAGGAATAGGAGAAGACGAAGGAACATGTTTGCAGGGCAGATTGATTTTGCTGAGGCCGAGATTGTAAATGGTGGATCGGCAAGTTCAGACGAGTCGGGAATTGATGAGGTCCCAGTGTTTGACGACCGCTTCATTAATGACCCAATCGATTCCGATGATGAATATGTGATGCATGATGAAGGAGTAGGCTTCGACGATGCGGATCTGTAATCTTCCCTATGATCGTCGTTAATATTTTTACTCTTTTTATAATATTATTATTTATTTATTTTTTAACGTCCCTGGCGATTTTACAATATAAATGACAAGTGTAAATTATTATTATTATAATCACCATTATTATTATTATTGTGTGCATTATTATTATTAAAACTAATAATTATATTTGACTATTAATAAATATAACCTTATATATATATATATATATATATATTTTTTTTTTTTTATTATATTGTTATATTATTCGTCTATATTTATATATATACATATACCGTAATAAATTTTATTTATAACGGTATATAAAAATTATAAATATATATACCTAAACATATATATCGATAATAAAAATATTATTATTGTAATTAATAGCAAGATAAAAAACCACAAAAATTCGAAGTACCTGGGATAATTTCCGATAATGTCTGTCGATTTATTGCGCAAGAATTTATTTAACAGATAAGCGACCCATTTATCTAAAAAAAAAAAATTGGCCACTTCTTGCCTCATCCATCCATTATGTAATTTACTTCTTAAAAATTAATTAAATTTATTGTCATTAAAAATACGACTCATTCATAGATAAGTAAAAATAAAAAATATTCCACGTCATCACCAAAAATTCCCATTGTTAGTTCTAAGCCACGTTGTCGTAGATAAGCGACGACTATATTTGATGCGTATTTGATACGCATAGTCATCATAAAACAAAAATTGCGTGCGTTTTACTTAGACGTAATTTTCGTTACTGAACGTATGTTATTTTTTTTTTCGATTTTTCAATTATCGTTTCTTTTAAAAACGTTAATTATTAATTGCAACGATGATTTTGAATAATTACTTAATATTTACAATATTAATTGTTGCGACCGCTGTAAGATCCGACGAATTAGAGATTACTGATTACAGTAGCATACAAAAGTTTATAATAAACGCTTTGGTTATGGAGTCGAGTTATAAATTGGACAATTACACTCTAAGCGATGTTGAAAAAAAAAACATCACTAAGGAAATATTCAATGATTCGTTAAATTTAATGGCAGAAGTAAATAAAATACCACGGAGCGTTTGGTCAATTCCTCATGGATCGGAATATTTGATATATTTTTTCAACAAACTGGACCAATATCAGTCTATGAAGAATCATTTTCGCTGGAGTCAGTTTTCACGTAAACTAAACACTATAATTTATATAAGTGAAGATATTCGTTGGTACGTCGAATATTTATTTCGCATCCGCGATAATCATTTTTTCGACGATGATGATCTGATGAAATACTGTCCGATAATTACGAATAGTTCAAGAGCAATGATATTACGTAAGAGAAAAAGTATAGTTGAAGAATATCAGGAACTTATTACAAATCTATGGGACGTAATGTATGTAAGTATTGGACAGCTTCAAAAAATTTGGGACATCTTATTTCCTGGGAAAAAAATCTCTTAGTATTTATTATTATAATAAATTTTTCCTTACAAAGCTCACTCGAAGCTTCAAAAAACGTTTATGTTATATAGGTCTAGCTATAATAGGGGGTAAGATAGGAATTCTTAAAGTTGAGGCAGTGATCCTAAAAAATATATATATATATAGGGGAAGGGGGGGCAAAACGGGGTACCCTCAAAATTTTATGAAAAAAAAAAATTTTTTTTTTTCGTCTAATTAGTATAAATCCGATATATTTGCGCACTTTTAGCCCTACGCATGACACCTGGGGCAAAATGAACCAGCCGAAAATCCTGAAAAAATGATTCTTTCAGATTTTTATCGTTAAATTAAAAAAAATTTGATATAATTCCGCATTTTTAGCCTTACCCATAACACCTAGGGCAAAATGGACCTGCCGAAAATTTTGAAAAAATGATTCTTTTATATTTTTATCGTCAAATTAAATAAAATATAATACATTAATCCATTTTTCGGCTGATTTGTTATAGCTGGGGCAAATTTGGCCACTAAAAATATTCGAAAATAATATTTTATTGTTTTATTGATAAAATATTTTAAATAATGCAAAATAATCTGCTATCTAAAAAATCAAAAAACACGTTTTTTGGGTTCAAAATAATGACAAATAAAAAATACAGAATTGTTTTTTTTTTTATTAAATAGCAATTAGTAATTAAGCTAATCGAGGGGAAACAATTTATTACACTTAAAAAAATTTTTCTTGAGTATTATAAAACCAAAAATAGTTGTGAAGAGAAAGAAATACATTCTTAAAAATGAAAACAATTTAAAAAAAAAAAAAAAAAAATATCATTTTTTGGAGGAAGGCCTCTCTGCCCCACAAAATTTTTTTTTTTTGCCTTCGTGTCCACCAATGATGTGAAATGTAATTTTTCTTTATGTATATTACATATAAAAGATTCAAGTAATAAAATTTGATCAATTTTCAGAAATTTTTTTTTTTCAACTTTTTTTAAGGGTACCCCGTTTTGCCCGCCAAAAATAAAAATTTTATTTTTTAACAGCAGCTAAAAATTTTGTCTATTTACCTCGAATATCATTAAAAACAAAAAGATTTAGCGTATTTTAGTCCTCGAAAACTTAGTATTTCCTTAGGTACCCTCTTTTGCCCCCCCTCCCCTATTAGAGTAATCATTAAGTATTATAAGTAAGAAAATAATAAAAACTAAATAATCGGTTGTAGAGTGAAAATGCGAATAATTTTTGTGGTCAAACATGGTCATTCAATTTAGGGATCTATGATTTATATCGTCAAGTTATGATATCAGGTCTATACGAATTTATAATATTTCGTTATATGGACGTACTGAATCATCGATGTCGCAATCGTAAGTAAAAAAAAAAATTTCGATCGTAAAGCACTCTCTAATGCTTCGCATTACGAGTCGTGCGATTTCAATAATCATTCAGTCAAATTAAAAAATTACGCTAATATAACAATTTATGGTCTTAAGATGATACCTTGAATCAGAGAGGAACTGGAACAACAGATTTTATGACGATAATACTAAAAACTAAAGACTTGCTCGCCGATACGCGACATTATCTTCATACATGTGATATCGGAGAACCTACGTGTAATTATAATATTACTTATTTGTATGATTAATTGATACCAGTTATTTAGATCATAATTAATTCGCCCTAGCGGCTCCGAATTACGGTAAATTACCATAATTTACGGTATCCGGAACAATTACGGTATTATACGGTGTTTTACAGCAAAAGTATTGTATTTAAACTATAAATTTGCAGTAAGAGACCGGTAATTTAACGTAAAATTGCGGTATTTTACCGTTAAGTGAAGTATTGCAGAGTCAAACTGTAAAAAAAATAAAAAAGCATAAGGGGCTTACGGTAAAATTGCCGAAAATTGCTGTATTGTACCGTTATTCGGTGTAAAATACCGTATATTTGCCGAAGAAATGTCGCAGTTTATGGTATATTGCGGTAATTTACCGTAATTCAGACCTGCGAGGGCGTTGATTGATTGAAATTTCTTAGATGGTGAGGTATCTCATTATGAATTGAAGCGGATGATACAGACGATAATAATCAAAGAAGAAGATTTAACAACTACTGAGTCCTGTAGTCATAATTGTAATTTAGATTACATAGATACGATTAATACTACGGAATGTGATGAATATTACAATTGTCAGAATGTTGGTAGCAGTTATGATATATGCGAAGCGGTAATTATGTTAATTACTCACAAATATATAGATAACTATTAGAGTCATGTAGTGCAAATGTGTGCACACTTGCCTTATGTGATAAGGATGCGTTCCACTTGACGTTCACAACGCCACGCTCACGAATATTTAGATAGGATTTTGAGGCGTTTTGAGCGTTTTGAATGCTTAATGGAACGCACCCTAAGTAGAACATGCAGATACTTCTTGGCATACTCCAACACCATCTTGCTTGCGCGGTAGATAACTAAACATTTATATTATTTCAGAAAAGTATTTCAAGACGTTATCACTGGTTTCATGACAGCAATGGAATAACTTATGGTAACGGAACTGGAGGATGTGATTCCCCCATGAAATCAGTGTCCAGTAAACTGGCATTCTTTAAATTCCGTTACTGTGATTATTGCATGTGCACTTGTCGTAAAAAGACAGACGATAAAGAAACAATTACTGCGATGAGCTTCAGAGAACAAGTTTCCGATATCGATAATAACATGTTGAGTATTTAATATAAATATGAAAATAGATAGTGAATTTAATGTCATCAAATTGCTTCAATTTTACTTTCAGGGTTGTTGTAGGTGTCAGATTTATTGAGAGTAATCATATGATTCATGTTCAAATAAAAGAGAAACAAATAAACAGTTCTAATGATTATTATCACCAATATCCGTGGAAAGAATTGGAAAATATTCAATACAATGAAACAGGCAAAAATTTTTACAATTCTGATAACACTGTACTTAAACCGGGAATTGACTATGGGCATCCTAAGATTGTTAATTTTGATGACTTAATTGCACCGAAAAGTTATGTTATAACTGGGATAAGAGTACGATTTGCTGATGGTGGATTCAAAAAGCCAGACTTAGAAGCTGCAGCTATCGAACTGAACATCCGCGTCACGCCTTGTGATTACAACACAGGAAAACTTATTAATCTGACCCAGACTCACTGGATTGTTCCAGAATATACCTTGAGGTTTGTATATTTACGTCACCTCTTAGTCACTCAAGTTAACTCGTCCCTTGTCCGAGAGAGACTGAACCTCGGCATTCCCCCACTACCGAAAATCATTAGACTGCGCAAGCGTAACGGAAAGTGGGGGAATATTCCGTATACAGAATACCCAGAGTGGGAGTTAAAACCGAAAATGCCCGAGGTCACTCTTTTGCGGGGAGTATTTTAACAACTAAGTAATTATTGTAACCTCAGATCATGAGTATTCATTACTTTTAGGAAGGAATTGATCCTGACTGAACCAGACAATCCATTGAAATCACCAGTTAATGTAATTGATTCCAAAAAAGATCAGTTTATAAGATTCCGTAATTCGGATTTAAAAAAAGATGCTGGACAATCAACAGTACCGTTTTTTGATGCGCAAGGAGTAGAGGGCAAACGATTATATCCTTTAGGTGGAATAGGAGTAATTCATCGCGGCCGTGAGGGTTATGGTGGATTTTTGGCATTTAAAATTTATGATATAAATTTGGCTGAAGTATTAGATTATGAGTATCATTAAAATTATGCCAGAAAAATAATAAACCTCAAAATTTGCTCCTATTCCCGGGCATTTATAAACTGCGCATGCGCAAAAAATGTGGGGGAATTTGTAGTGCTCGGAATACCTAGAGTGGGAGTAAAAACCGAAAACACCCGAAGTAGATTCTCGTGCTTGAAAAATTTTTATTTAAAAAATATTGTACTTTTTTGTCGTTGTCGATAATAAAAAAAATTATTTCTTCATATATTTTTGATTCATTTATTAACAGTGATTATGTTTAATTACAAATTGTAGACTAAGACACAGTTACTGTAATTAATAAAAAAACTATTATTATTATTTTCATGATTATTATAATAATTAATAGCAATATAAAAAACCACAAACATCCGAAGTACCTGGGATAATTTCCAATAATATGTCTGTCCATTTACTCTCTGGAAAGACTTTACGGGCGTGTTCAGAAGAAAAACTCTCGATCCACAAAAGACTTGCCAGATGATTACCAGATTTGCATATTTTTCTTTCAGAGATAATTTCTAGGCATGTCCGCTACCCAATCATCTAACCCTGGCGGTTTTGAATCGCCCTGGAAACACCCTGGGAATGGAAACACGGTGGAATCACGGTGGATCCAGGGTGGTTACACGGTGGGTTTGTGCCATTTTACCACCGTGTATACACGGTGTTTCCACGATGGTTACACGGTGTACCCACCATGATTCCACGGTGTATTCACCGAGATTCCACGGTGTATCCACAGTGATTACGCGGTGTACGTGGAATCACGATGGGTACACGGTGTACCCACCGTGGAATCAGGGTGGGTACACCGTGGAATCAGGGTGGGTACACCGTGGATCCACCGTGATTCCGGGGTGTTTCCAGGTTGATTCAAAACCGCCAGGGAAAAAAAAAATTGCTTTAGTTTACTATTAAAAAATTAATTAAATATATTGTCATTAAAAATATGACTCACTTATAGATAAGTGGAAGTAAAAAAAACTCAATGTCATCACCAAAAAATTCCACTGTTAGTTCTAGGCCACACTGTCGTAGATAAGCGACGACTATATTCGATGCGTAGTCATCATAAAATAAAAATTACATGCGTTTTAGTAAGACAGTAATTTCCGTTACTAAAAACATTTTATTCTTTTCTCGAGTTTTAAATTTTAATTATTCTTGAAAACGTTAATTATTAATTGCAACGATGATTTTTAACAATTAGGGGAGGGTGGGGCAGAGCGGCCCCCCTAAGCCAATTATTACTTTTTGTGGCTTTCAACCATAAGATCACTTTACTTTTGTCCTATTTCGAACAAATTTATGGACATTTTGCCAAAATTCTGAAAAAAAAATTTTTTTTTGTGGGGCAGAGCGGCCCCCTCCAAAAAATGATAAAAAAATTTTTTTTTCGTTTTTTTTTTTTTTAAATTGTTTTCATCATTAAGGGTGTATTTCTTTCTCTTGACAACTATTTTTGGTTTTATATTACTCGAAAAAAATTTTTTAAGGTGTAATAAATCGTTCACTCTCGATTACCTTAATTACTAATTGTTATTTAATAAAAAAAAAAAATCAATTCTATAGTTTTACTTTATTTCAAAAATTTATCAACTAAAAAGAAAAATTTAATTTTTATAAATTTTCAGTGACCAAATTTGCCTCTTACATAGAGAAACGGCCGAAAAATATGAAAAAATAATTTTTTCGGAAGTTTTGGCTGGTCCATTTTGCCCCAGGTGTTATGCGTAGGGCTAGAAATGTGGAATTATAATAATTTTTTTTTAATTTGACGATAAAAATATGAAAAAATCACTTTTTCAAAATTTTGGGCTTGTCCATTTTGCCCCAAATGTCATGCGTAGGGGTAAAAATGCGCAAACATATCGGATTTATAGTAATTGGGCGAAAAAAAAAAAATTTTTTTTTTGGTCAAAATTTTAGGGGGGCCGCTCTGCCCCACCCTCCCCTACTTATAATATTTACCATATTGTTTATTGCGACCGCTGTAAGATCCGACGAATTAGAGATTACTGATTACAGTAGCATACAAAAGTTTTGGTTATAACCATATATGGGGTCGAGTTATAAATTGGACAATGACACTATAAGGGATGGTGAAATAACCCTGGTCAACAATAAAACTTGGTTTAGACTTGGTCGTCTTAAATCGTGACTAAGTAAGACCACTTAAGTCGAAACCAAGGCGAGTTGCGTGTGTTCTCCTTGGTTTCGACTTAACTGGTCTTACTTAGTCACGATTTAAGACGACCAAGTCTAAACCAAGTTTTATTTTTGACCCGGGAAATAACATTACAAAGAAAATATTCAATGATGCTCTCCCTAGCAGATCCGAATTACGGTAAATTACGGTAATGACCGTAATTTACGGTATCCGGCAGAATTACTGTAACTTACGATAATATGCGACAATCTACCGTAAATTGCGGCGTTTTACGATAATTTGCCGTAAATTATGGTAAATCCCAGAAATTACGGTAGAATACCGCAAATTACGGAAAAATACCGTATTTGACCGTAGTTTACCGTATATTACCGTAAATTAGGTAAATTACGGTAATTACCGTAATTTACCGTAATTCGGATCTGCTAGGGCTGAATTTAATTGCAAAAGTAAATAAAATACCACCCTCGCGGATTCGGGGTTACTGTGAAATCACAGTGAAATCACAGTGAAATCAATTTTACCGTAAGTTTACTGTGTATTGATGGTAATTTCATAGTGAATTCACAGTCGTTTTGTGCCATTTCGTCACTCTGGTTATATAGTAATTTTACAGTAATTTTACAATTAAATTACCATACTTTCATGATAATTTTACTGTCGATCAGCTATCGATTTATGGTAACTCAACAATGGTAACACTGAGGCTTTATCATGGGTTCACAGTCAGTTTATCGTGATTTCACTACGAATTCACTGTGATTCCATAGTAATTTGATAGTGTTAACTCTGTGACTTTACAATAGTTTCACAGTCAGTTCATAGTGGTTTAACCATGAATTTACCGTGATCCCATGACAACCTAGTAGTATTAGCACTGTGACTCTATGATATTTTCACAGCAAATTATTAGCGTTTTCTCCATGATTTCACTCTACTTTGATAGTGATCTGATACGGTACATCTATCATTAATCCAATTTCAAAATCAAAAATTTGAATTTTTAATGTCATTAATCGATAGAAATGGAATTAAAAAAAAAATAATATCAATTATTTCATAAATGCTCCTATAATTATTTGTAAGTTTAGCAAATACTTGGGCACAAATGTATTTTATTTATTATAAATTTAGCTATTTTAGGAATTTCCGAGCGAAACTTTATCTGTAATTGTCTAATTTAGTTAATTTTATAAAAGCTTAAGACGGTAAAATTCTTCAGAATTATGAAAAAAAATAAATAAATAAAAAAATTGAATAACTTTTTTTTTAAAACTGTATAAATTGAATTTAAACTACTGCAAAAAATAAAGAGAATATCATTTAGATTAATATTTCAATAGTAAATATTTATTATTTATCATAATTTAAAATAAAATATTCTTAAATTAAGAAAACTTGATGATTTACAAATGAAGGTAAAAATTTTTTTTTGATAAATATCGAATTCTTTTAATTTTATAGTATTTAATAAAATAATTTTTCTTATAGCTTAATCTTGAGTATATATAGTATTGAATAGCATGAAGTAACAGATTAAATATTTAGTTCCGAATGCGTGTGGTGGCCGAGTGGGCTAAAGTACATGACTTAAGCTACTCTCAATCGAAGGGTCGGCAGTTCGAATCCCATCATGCGTTAAAAAAAAATAAAATTCCTTCTTTACCGAGGGTAAAAAAATAGCATTTAATCCTCCAGAGGAATAATTACATGAAGTCGTACAAAGGGGGATGGATACTAAATAATTTTTTTAAACAAGAAAAATTATTTATTGAAAAACCAAGATTAGGATTATTGTTGCTATTATAATATTATTATTAATTTTATTATTATTATCTTTGAATCAATAAATATAGGATCTCAATATTGCCCCTAAATCTCGATGAAAACTAAGCAGATCCAGGATTAAATGATTAAGAAATCACAGTAATATTACTGTCAATTCACAGCGATATTATTGTGATTTCACGAAGAATCTATAGTAAGACTGCTGTGAAATCACTGTATGATCACGGTATTATTACTGAGAAAGCATGACTGAAGCACTGCAGATCCAGCATAAACTGATAGTGAAATCACTGTAAATACACAGTAATACTACTGTCAACTTACAGCTATACTACTGTAAATTGACTGTTATGCTATTGTGATTCTACTATGAATCGATGGTGAAATCATCATAAAATTACCATCGGATGATAATTATCACACAGTAAGCAAATGGCACAAAGTTACAGTGATTTCACTGTCATTTCACTATGATTTCACCGAAATTTCACCATGATTTCGGAGTAATCCCGAGTCCGCGAGGGCACGGGGTATTTGGCCAAGTCCTTATGGAACGGAATATTTGATAGATTTTTTCAACAAACTGGACCAATATCAGTCCATGAGAAATCATCTTCACTGGAGTCAGTTTTTACGTGAACTAAACACTATAATTTATATAAGTGAAGATATTCGTTGGTAAGGGAGCGCGGGGTCGTCCCGGTCAGCCAAATTTTGAAAAGTCTATCATATAATAGATTTTGAATTTAATTTTATTTTATACTCTCATTGAATTAAAGGTAATTAATGAGCCTTAACGTTAAAAATTAATTACTTATTAATAATAATTAATAAATTAAAATTTGATCGACTTTTGATCTAAAAATCAAGGACATTATCATAAGGTTTTTTTATATATTTTACGACTGACAATTCGTGTGTTTGTTTAATAAAAATATTAACCAATATCTTATTTAATAAGCAAATAATTAATTAAGGTAAGCTTTTTTAAAATTTAAGCTAAAAATTTATTTGTTCATCAGGGGCATTTTCTTCTACAAATAAATAAATTATAGATGCCTCGTAAGCGAGTACGGAAAAAAAGTTCAATGTTGTTAATTATTAATTTTACATTTTTTTCTTTACCCGATGAAAAAAGATTTTGTCTAATCATATATGATCATGCATAATTGTCTATATATGATCAGATCCAAAAATTGGCCAGTTCTGATCATACATAACTTGATCTGTTTATACATGATCATATATGATTATATATAATCATGCATGAACGAATAAAGTCATTTTTAGAATCTCATTTAGAATATCTGTAAATTATTAATTAAGTAGTTTAATTAGAACGAATTGTTTTCATCAAAATAAATGTCGGTTAAAATTAAATAAAAGAAAAGAAAAATTATTAACCATTGACTATGATTTTACTACGAGGTCACCCGTCCAATTAATGTCCCACGTCGATGCTGTTTAACTTTGGTTATCGATGGTTTGTAGTCTGATCCTCTAGTCCCCTGATTAAAAAAGTGATTTGAAAAGTATTGAAAATTATCTCAATTCTTTTCAATCCCTCGGCGGTTTTGGAAAGTATTGAATGGAATTGAAATTTCGATCGTTTGAATACTTTCCAATTCCAAAATGGAATTCGAAAGTATTGAAAAGAATTCAATCTTTCATCATTTCAATTTAGGTATTGAGAAGGATTCGGAAAGATTCAAAAATTTCAATTCATTTCAATCTTTTTCAATCCCACTCATGACCCGAAATGTGAAATTATTTAGGTATTGAGAAGGATTCAGAAAGATTAAAAATATCAATTCATTTGAATCTTTTTCAATTCCTCGGAAGTTCAGAAATTCTTTTATTATTTTGGGATTGAAAAGTATTCATTTTATGTCAAAATGAATACCTTGGGGTATAGAAAGTATTCGAAAGGATTCATTTCTCATCATTTTCAATACTTTTCAATTCACTTTTTTAATCAGGGTCTGTTATACACTTTCAATTAAGAAACGTTTTTGGCATTACTTAACTCAAATAATCAAATTAATACATCCTACGTAGATAATGCACCTAATGATAAATTTGGTTTTGCACATAAAATACAGTAGAATTCATTAGATACATAAAATCAAATCTATTTATTTATAAACTTATAAATATTCGTATATCAATCGATATCGATTTATACTTTTAAATTGCCGCCGAAACCTTTGAATATTTTTTAAGTATTGGGGATTTAAGTTTGATTGATAGTTGACAGAATAAAAATTTAATAACATTGATATTAAAAAATTGTCATATTATTTAATATATATATATATATGTATACATATATATATATTTTTCATATCAATGAAGTCTGATCAGATTTAAACATACATAGACATATATGACTACATATAGGCTTATATCAGTCATGTCTGATAAGATCTGATTATATATAGGCCTATATCTAATTATATATGGGTTTTTATCAATCATGTCTGATCAGATCTAATCATGTATAGACTTATATATGATCATATATGGGGTTACAACAGCCAGGTATGATTATATCTAATTATATATAGACTCATATATAATCAGACCTGATCATATATAGACTTGTATATGATTATATATGGGGCCATAACAGCCAGGTATGATCAAATCTAACTATATATAGACATATATAAATAGATCTCATCATATGTAGACTTATGGATGATTATATATGGGGTTATAACAGCCAGGTATGATCAGATCTAATTATGTATGGGGTCATATATAATTATATATGACCCCATATATAATCATGCATGATTATATATAACTTCATATATGATTATATATAATCATATATGATCATATATATGAACATATATATTCATATATGATTAGACAAAATCTTTTTTCATCAGGTACTTCTTATAGTGTTTGTATTTGGTAGTGTTCCATTTAATCCACCACCACCTTCCAGCACTTCAAACAATTTTAATAACGATCCTTTTGAAATAGGAGAATTTGCAGCATTTTCAGTTTCTAATCCAAGCCAACAAGAACTTGAAAATGCAATTGGACTATTAGATAAAAGATTACTTGAAATGAAAGTGTTGATAAATTATTTATATTTTACCCGTGTAAAAAAAATTCGTTCCAAAAAGATTCTAAAAAGGTTCAACACGTGGAATTGAGGCTGATTAGAACTTCGAGTGAAACTTTTGTAATTTTGATAGTAAAAAAAAAGTTTATCGAGGACTTTATAGAAGCAAATTTTTGAGTGAAAAAAAAAAATTTTCAAAACATATTTATACTATTTTACCCTCGTTCCGAAAAAAATTCTCATTAGAAACCAATAGCTCCATAAGAATCAAAAAACGTTCATAAAAAGTCCCGAATGGGAGGGTTTTGAACTTTTTCGAAACGAGGGTAAAATGTAGTAAAAATTTGTTGTGTGAGGTATGTTTGAAAAACTTTCTTCTTTGACTCAAAATTCAACTATATAAAGTATTATACTACACTCAGAAAATTAAATAATAGAAACTACTATCTAGTCATGGGAAATCTTTTACCATCAATCCGATAGTAGTGAATATTATCTAGATGATTGTCTAGATCATTTAGATTGTAATAATCACCATATTGCACGCCTCATAACGCGAAGCGTTTGAGGTTGTGCATTACTCTCAACATGTCCCAGTCAAGCAATTTGCCAGACTTAAATTGCGTGTGTTCCATTCATTTTGTATTTGTAAGGTAATACAAGTGTACTATTATCAAGATAAATGCTCTAATTATCATACTCAATGTGTTTAAAACACACATATTTTGTTTAACATTAATAAAAATATGATTAAAAAACTTCGACGTGTTTGTCCGGATGTCTGTACGTGTGGATGTGCCACAATCACGGCCGACAAACTTAACGTTTCAGGACCATTCTTGTTTTATTAGCTTCAGAACGACTCCGGATTTTTTGCTATTTAAAATGACTTTTTAATTCGCTGTCGTTTAATAATAATTAATAAATAATATTGAAAACACTGGTCTTTTATATATCTATATATATGGGTGTATTTCTATGAGTGTACGACTTCAGCCTTTGGCCACGTTCGGGCGCTGCTAGCCAGGCTGATAAATATGTACACGCATGCGCTGTACGTTTCTCATCGGACGCCAAACCCCCGAAAGAATGAACCCTAAAATTCAAGTAACTAAAAGTAATATTTAAAAAAAATATAACAATAAAAATAAAACCAATATCATTTATTTTTTTATTTTTTTTTTATTTATTTAATTTCAATTCCTTCGGTAGGATACTTAAATAATAAATTATTTTGTATTTTTGAATAAGCGTTATGAGGCGTGCACTTTTGGATTTTCCAAACTTTTTATAATAATTGATACAATTCTGTATGTTAACTAGAGTTAATTATTATTATTATTCTAAATAGTTATATTTATAATCCAGATGGTAACAGCTACCATCAGAAATTATAATTGTTACCATCCTGATAGTAACTGTTACGAAATTTATTGCAGAAGTTATCATCCAATAATTATTAATTCTATTAAAAAAAAAATTTAACACTAACTATTTTTAGATTGAAAAACGTTCCAATCATTCTAGATGATTGGAATTAAAAACTTAGCATATAATAAACAAAATTACTTAATTTTCTGAGTGTAGATAAATTTTTGGTTTTCAATCAGAATTACAAAAATTTAAAAAAAGTTCCACTCAAAGTTCAAATCTGTCTCAATTTTAAAAGTTCCACACGTCGAACTTCTTTAGAATTATTTTTACACGGGTATTCTTTCGTGTATTTTATTTTACATTAACAATTAAATTTTTTTATTTTCAAGGATGGATTTAGTCGAGGATTATCAATGGGTACTGATGATTTTTCATTAGAAAGCCCGGGAAAAAATGATTTTGCCTAATTATATATAATTATATATGATCATATATGGAATATATATAATTATATATGGCATTATATATAATTAGATATGGTTATATATACCTATATATAATTATATATAGCCTTATATATAATTAGATCTAATTATATCCCGGGACAAAATGATTTTGCCTAATTACATATGATTATATATAGAATATATATGGTTATATATAGACCTATATATAAGTATATATAGCCTTATATATAATTAGACCTAATTATACCGGGAAAAAAATGATTTTGCCTAATTATATATGATTATATATAGAATATATATGGTTATATATAGACCTATATGTAAGTATATATAGCCTTATATATAATTAGATCTAATTATATCCCGGGACAAAATGATTTTGCCTAATTATATATGATTGTATATGGAATATATATAATAGTATATACCCATATATAGTTAGACATGGGTCTATATATAATTAGATCTGATTAGACCTGACCTATTTAGACCCATATACAGTAATTTTTATTATATTTTAGATCTTTAGATCTAATAAATTAATTATTTATATATATATAAGTTAATATTTTATTTATAGAATATATTTAATATTTAGTTTTTCTTATTTAATATATTAGATGCTCTATGGTCTTTATTGATATTTAATAATCAATACTCGTTAAATGCATTATAGTTTTAGGTGTATATTTACAGAAATAATGATTACAATTTTACTATAAATTATAATTTTAAAATATTTACGAAGCGTTACATTATATTTTTCAGTCTGTTAAAAAAGTAATAAACTTATGTATAGTTAATAATACCCAGTTACCAAACAGTTTTTAAAGTGTTTGGTTTTTTGCATACATAATTTTCAACTCTTATGAGTTGTGTTAATATTTTAACATTGGAATAATTAATCAGCATTCTCCTATCACTTTCTTTTATAGGAATTACATGCTCAATAATAGATTTGGTTTTGATGCGATATGACATATATGTATTATACATAATCATATCTAATTATATATGAGTATATATAACTTATATATGATTATATATAATTAGACCTGGCCAATTTTCAGATCTAATTATATATAACGTATTATATATAATCATATATAACCTATATATAATTATATATAATTAGACCTGGCCAATTTTTAGATCTAATTATATATAAGGTCTTATATATAATTATATATAATTAGGCAAAATCATTTTTTCCCGGGAGTTTAGATCGACTACGAAATTAATGATCATCAAAATTTAATTTAACAAAAAAAAAAGAAAATTCTGATTTTACGAACAAGAAAAAATTTTTTACATTTAAAATAATTAATCAAATTAATTAATTTTACTAAGAGACGATTGAAAATTTTTATAATCAATCGTTTATATAAACCAAAATTAGTTTATTAACTTTTCGTAATTATGGTGTTAAAAATATTTTTGTTTATAAACATTGCGTAAGAATAATTAATATAAATAATAATTATCCATAGTAACATTTTTTTTTAATATTTCATCAAAAAATTTACGAAAAATCATTATTGTTATTTATTGTTTTTTTTTTTTTTTTCTAAAGCGATGCGGAAATAAACAAATTAGAGAAGAGATAAAAAAATTGCACAATTTTGTAATTATTTTCATAATTTTTATCTTTTTTTTTAGCCGGATATTTTGATATACTTTTAACTTGTTGACAATAATTTAATTATTATGAATTATTTTTCTGATAATATAGAAAGCGATAGTGAAACATAAGAAAAATGTAAATATTTATAAAATTTATTTTAATAATATTAATTATTAGCTTTTATTAATTAATTGTATTTGTTGCTACATTATTTAATTACATTATTAAACAGACATTAAATATTATACATAAATAAAATATAATTAAATAGTGTTTTTTTTCATTTAACAATCAAAATCTATGATATGATTATTAATGATACATTACTTTTAAGAAGGTACTGATCTTTAGGATAATAGTACATTTTTTAATTTCCCGCCATGAAAATTGAAAATTTTTAAATAACGGAAAGTTATTGCTTTCAGTCTGATTTTCGAAAAATCGAGTTTTCATCAGATCTAGAGATTTTGAGGTCCTAGGAAACTATTCCGACTATTTCCGGATGGACGTCCGTGTGTGTGTGTGTGTGTGTGTGTGTGTGTGTGTGTGTGTGTGTGTGTGTGTGTGTAAGCCCTTTTTGTTCGACGATATCTTTGGGACGACGATCACAAGGAAAATTAAAGGTCCGCGTCGTCGAGGCCTACTCCTTCATCATCATGCATCACCAATTCATCATCGGAATTCATTGGGGGGACATCAATGGAGAGGTCATCAAACGCTGGTATCTCTTCAATTCCCGACTCGGGTGATTTTGGTGATCCAGTCGGACATACCCACTCGGCGTCGGCCCAATTAAATTGCCTGTGAAACGTCTTCCTTCGCTTTTTCCTGTTTTTCTTCCCTCTATACTCGCGCCACGGGTCTACTATTCCCAGCACATATGGCTGTGGCGGTGGTGGCAAAAATGGTTTCATCTTTTCCTCTATCACAGCTGGTGGAGAGACTCGAATCTCGAGTTGAAGTTCTTCGGAGGGACGACTATTCTCCCCGGACTCTTCTGGCAAACCTGTCGAAGTAGACGGCCAATCAGGTGCGCGGTGATCCGCCAAGCGACACTCTAGTTGTCTGGGCGAATGAGCTACCGCGCGGGGACCCGTCGAGCGTCGATCACTGCCTCTGTGCAGTCTCTCATTCGATCTACTATCATCCTCTCGGGATCTCTCAGAGGCATAATATCGATGCTGATGTTCATCAGAGGGACGGCTTTTCTCCCTGGACTCTTTTGGCAAACCTGTCGAAGTTGACGGCCAATCAGGTGCACGGCGACCGGCCAAGCGATACTTTGGTCGTCTGGGCGAATGAGCTACCGTGCGGGGACTCGTCAAGCGTCGATCACTGCCTCTGTGCAGTCTCTCATTCGATCTACTATCATCCTCTCTGGATCTCTCAGAGGCATAATATCGATGCTGATGTTCATCAGAGGGACGGCTTTTCTCCCTGGACTCTTTTGGCAAACCTGTCGAAGTTGACGGCCAATCAGGTGCACGGCGACCGGCCAAGCGATACTTTGGTCGTCTGGGCGAATGAGCTACCGTGAGGGGACTCGTCAAGCGTCGATCACTGCCTCTGTGCAGTCTCTCATTCGATCTACTCTCATCCTCTCGGGATCTCTCAGAGGCATAATATCGATGCTGATGTTCATCAGAGCGACGACTTATCGCCCTGGACTCTCTTGACAAACCTGTCGAAGTTGACGGCCAATCAGGTGCACGGCGACCCGCCAAGCGATACTTTGGTTGTCTGGGCGAATGAGCTACCGTGCGGGGACTCGTCAAGCGTCGATCACTGCCTCTGTGCATTCTCTCATTCGATCTACTATCATCCTCTCTGGATCTCTCAGAGGCATAATATCGATGCTGATGTTCATCAGACCGATGGCTTATCTCCCTGGACTCTTTTGGCAAACCTGTCGAATTCGACGGCCATATATCGCTGGAGCAGATCCCAGGAGCACTCCCAGTGATCCGCGTCAGTGCCACTACTTGTGGAGTAGCCACGTGATGCCACAGTTTAACCAGCTCCGGTGTCATTTTTCCATTATTAGCTTCCAGAAGCGTTTGGTATTTCCGGGTTCGGAGTTCGTGTCTAATCAAGTTTTTCTTTTTTCTCTTATCAGACTGACACTCTGGTTGCCTGGGTGGATGAGATAGCGTGCGGGGACCGCTAAAGCGTCGATCCGACTTATTACTGCCTCTCGGCACTCTCTCATTCCATCCACTACGAGTCTTCCTAAATCTCTCACTAGCAGAAAATCGATGGATCTTAGTATCTAAAACAAAAAAAACAATACACGATTATACAAAGGTTTAAAACTTATCAGCTGTTTTCTGTGAATCTGATAAAGTTCTCTTAACGCTATAATACAGATCTTAATCTAAGCATTTTTGTTTTTTATCAAAGCGTTATTTATCGTCTAACTTATTACTTCCTGGTGGATCCTAATTACTGTGAATTTATAGAAAATTAACGGTATATTTTTACGGTAAGTTTACCGTGCCTTTACGATAGAATTACCGTGTTTTGGCGGCGGAATAACCGCATTTTCACAGTGAATTACCCAAATTCGTTTGAAAAATGACATTCAGAACCAATACAGAAAAAGCAATTAGTCGCAGTAACATTACTCCAGAAATTTTTAAAAAGCAAATTGGCTACGAAATGCCCCAGCCATCGAACCCGTATTAAGGTAGTGTCTGGTAACTCGGATTTGAAAAATCAAAAAATTATCTTTCGCTTAATTCGAAAGACAATATATTAAGAATATACTGTGAAAATTTCAAACTGAAACTCGAAATAGGAACGGAGTTACAACGAGTTTTCGAGAGCGCCTCATAGTTGCGCGAAGTTGCGCGCCGAAGGTTGCTGAAACTTTACACGTGTTTATCTTGATACAAGGTTTTTACGGTCGGCCCAGGTCATAACTTTTTTTCTATTCAATCTATTGGTCTGAAACTTAAACTGGTTATTCTACACACTTTTGTAGTTCTAGTCGGAACTGCTATCTAGTCATAAAGTATTGACCCTAAATTTAAAACAAGAATAACTTGAGTTTAAAAACATCGCATTAAAACGTGAAATATATAAATCGGTGTATTGAAGTCTCTTCTACTGCTATCAGAAATTCCCTATCTCTTCTACTCCTATCATAAGCCAGAAAAATGTTTTACTCGAAATAAAAACAATTGAAGGTTGAAAAAAGTGATTTTTGGGGGGTAGGGGAGCCTGGGGCACGAAGGCCCCCTTAAGCCGGTTTTTCCTATTTGTGGCTTTTGACCATCAAATTCGTTTATTTTCCGTCTGTTTCGGAAGAGTCAGTCGAAATTTTGCAAAGACTCGGAAAAAACAATTTTCTTCTGGGGCACGAAGGCCCCCTCCCCAAAAAATTATAAAAAATTTTTTTTTTATTTCCTGTCAAGTTATGACCTCTGCAATGTTTTTATTATATTTTAGGTGAACATGTGATATATGGGGTAAAATGGACCACTGGAAAAAAAGAATTGTAACGAAAAAATGATTTTTTTTTTTCATTTCCCATCAAGTTATGACCTTTATATTGTTTTTATTATATTTTAGGCCAATATGTGATATGTAGGGGAAAATGGACCACTCAAAAAAAAAGTTCTAACGAATAAATCAACTTGACGGAAAATAAAAACAAAAATAATTTTTTCGTTAAAATGTTTTTTTCAAGTGGTCCATTTTGCCCCACATATCATATATTGGCCTAAAATATGATAAAACATTGTAGAGGTCATTATTTGACAGAAAATAAAAAAAAAATTTTTACCTAATTTTTGAGAGGGGCCTTCGTACCCCAGGGGGCCTTCGTGTCCCAGGCTCCCCCATATAAGTTCAAGCACCAACTTTGATTGCTTATAACTTTGTAAATAATTTTCTGTTGCTACGCTGATTTTTTTGTTGCATAGTAAACCCTTTCCGAATAGAATTCACGAAAAAAAAACTATTTTTTTTTATAAATTATTGCAATGATTCATAATTTATCGTTACAGACTACACGGAGAAAATTTTATAGTAAAAGTTACCATCAAGTTATAGTACAATTTTTAAACTGAATTATATGATTGATAATATCATTTAAATTATTAAATAAACAATCTGAATGGTAGTGTGTACCATCGATATGGTAAAGTTTACAATTATTTATGATAACCAGAAATTATAACTGTTATTATCTTAAATAATTACTACTATTATAAAAAATCGTAATTCAATAACAAGAAGTAAATTTGAGTGCGAAAAGTTTACTTGTCGCACTCAAATTTACTTGTCGCACGCAGATAATCGTTTAACGCACACCAATGTCGTGGAAACAGTTGAATGGGCAAACAGCTATTTGGCGAACAAAAGAGCGTGCGCTAAGATAGCACTTATATTTCATGAATGATAAAAAATAATTAATTTCTCTCCGTGTAGTTTGGGATCTAATTAAGATACTAATTTGATTTAAATTCGTATTTACACAGAAAGCGATATTGAATATTTTACGTGAGCGATGACTGAGGCCGATCGCGATTCTTCTGAATTATATAAGCTTTTTTAATTTTCATGCAAGTTTTAAGACCATAGGCTAAAAAAGTCTTAAGATCATAGGCTAAAAAACTTTTTGAATATGATACGTAGTCCGTAGGCGTACTCACGCAAATATACCTGAGAAACTGTACTTCATTGTATTGTTCATTATAAAAACTATCGTCAGAAAATTTAGCAAATACTTAGAAAAATTTTCGAAATATATCTGCGCCTATGGTAAACAAACGAAAAAAAGTAAAAACTCTGAGTCTCGCTGGTATGGAAACTAAATTTTTAAGAGTAGGCGGGCGCCTTTAACAAAAATGGTGACAATAGATCATTATGAGAAGCTCTACGGGTTAACTGCGGTCATAAACACCTGCATGAAAATTAAAAATTTATATTTCGTATCTTAATTAGATCCCGAGATTAAGATAGTCTGTAGCGATAAATTATAAATTATTTCAATAATTTATTTTCAAAAAAAATTGTTTTTTCGTAAGTTCTATTCGGAAAGGGTTTACCATACACCAAAAAATTATCGTAGTAACAGGAAAATTATTTACAAAGTTATAAGCAATCGAAGTTGGTGCTTGAATTTATACCCCCTAAAAACCACCCCGAGTGAAAATTTAAGAATCCCACTCAGATTAGTTCTTCTTGTTTTTTTTTATTTTTATCCGTTTTGAAATATTTGTTTGATAATCTGTAAGAAAATGATCTTCTAAAACTACGTAACATTCCATTGAATTTTAATTTTTTTGTAAACTTTTATAAATGTCATAATAGTTCAAAATATTAATAAGTATTATAGTAATTTATTTCAACTAAATTGTGATATTCAAGCTCTAGTCACAAATGATGTCAATTCAAAATCTAAATACTATCAAACATTTTTAAATGTTGCTTTTTAAATTCTTTATTCAATCATAACAAATCTATATTTTAAATTAAACTTAAACATGATGGCAATCCTAAATTTATCTAAAGCTATACATTTAGAAAGAGTCAAGGTACAAAAATAAAATTTAGCAGTTAGTATTGTAATGTAAGTATGTAATCTTTCAAAGATGAGGGTCTAAATCTTTACAATTTAAATGACTGATTTATGGTCGAAAACTTAAAGGTACCTGTAGTTCAATGTGAAAGTGAAAGTAATTATAGCTAAATGCATTGGGTCATTACTGAATTTTCAATAACTAACAAGCAATACAAAGCTAAAGTGAAAGAAAAACGATTTTTAATGATTTGTAATTTGTGAAATATTTAAAATAACCCAAGAAATTGAAATAAAATATATTTGTTAAAGATTCTGTAGTTGTATTTATTAAATTACTTTTTTTTCTTTGTTAAAATTTAATCTTTCGGAAGTGAAAATTTAAATATTAATTATGTTGAATGAATATAAATTACTTAAACAGAATAATAAATGATTTGTTAATTTATGTAAATAAAAATGACTAAAAACTTTTTATTTTAATATTTAAAATGCAGAAACTTGTATTTGTTGTTAATGACAAATATAAGGGGGAGGAGGGCTCTCCCGTTCAAAATATATTGGAAATTTTTTTTTTCTATTTTGTAAATAACTCTATGAAACAGATTTTTTTCCAATTTTGAATTTAGATCTTATCGGAAATCAAAATTTTTTACAAAAAGGTCTATTGGGTCATATGCTATGAGTTGATATTAGAAATAAAGCTACAGGGGATGAAACTATGGAAAAACAAGATCACATTTTCGAAAAAAATTTTTTTTTGCTATTTATTCGTTAATCAACAAGATTTTTTTTTTTATCCTGCAATCAGATCTTTTATATAAAATTTAATTGTTTACATAAATGATCATTATAAGGTGATTCTCATTGAGCTAAGAAAGAAGTTACAGAGTTCTGAAGTTGCAAAAAAAAAGTTTTTTTTTATTTTTGCTTTTAATATTTATTCTTGATTTATAGACCTATATAATATATGTACTAGGGTCTTTCAAAAGAAACCATTTTTTATTTTTTTAGGAAATAGGTTCAATCGTATCATTTAGATATAAAAATACACCTGTGACAATTAGAGCTCTCACTATGAACATTAAGAGATTCCGCGTAGCACGGAATAATGTTCTAAAAATATAAAAAAATAAAAAAAAATTCTCATCAAAGATGAGCTCTTAATTTTAGTTGTAAGTACTCGCTTAATGAATTTAAAATTTTCCCATTTAATTAACACGTAAATTGTTTTTTTTTTTTTTTTTTTTTCAATTATCTATATCTTCTCGGAATTTCATGATATTTAATCGGCAATAGGTGAAAATTTCAGAGGAATCTTTTCTCTTTAAAAGTGCTTGTAGCTTATTTATGTTTTGTAAACGACTTCACTGATAAAAAATCTTAAAGCCAATTTTTTCTCGAATTTCATGGTTTTTATATTTTACTTGCAAACCACTAACTTTACGAAAAATTCATAGAGGACTTTTTTTAAAGGGGGTTCGATTTCCTACAAAAAAAGTTATGTAAGCCATTACCGTACAGCAAGTAGTTTTCAAGATAAATCCAATTGAATATCTCAAAATTTGAAATAAATCACTGTTTTATCCGAGATTTGGGTACTTCTTAATAAAATTATGGTCGAAGAAATATATAATATATACGATAAACATATTTTTGATAATATATTTCGTATTAGACTGTGAAAATGATATCTTTGATTGAAATTATGATCACATTGAATTAAAAAATTAAACTCAAAACGAAAAATATATTTTCAACCATAGAATCAAATCAGAGATTTCAGAATTCATCAGTCTTATATTTAATTATACAAATATTATTAGACAAAAAAATAATTTAACTTACCTTCCATAATATCTGCTCTTTCGATGTAAAAAATTTCTACTATCACTCACTGAAGACTAAAGATAGTTGAATAAATACACTTTAAGTTAGATTATTTAGGATATTGGTGTATGAAATTAAAAATAATTCAAGAGATCCTCTCTATACTGTAACCAAAGTTAGACTGACTGCATAAAATTTTGCGACTAAGGACAAACTTCCTCTGCAGGATGTAAGGAGGGATAAAATTCAGGTGATTGGTCAACAAATAAGTAGTGGGGCTTTTAAGCATTACCATTCAAAGGACCTATAGGGGAGGGTGGGGCAGAGCGGCCCCCCTGAAATTTTGATCAAAAAAAAAAATTTTTTTTTTTGGCCTAATTACTATAAATCCGATATGTTTGCGCATTTTTACCCCTACGCATGACATTTGGGGCAAAATGGACAAGCCCAAAATTTTGAAAAAGTGATTTTTTCATATTTTTATCGTCAAATTAAAAAAAAATTATTATAATTCCACATTTCTAGCCCTACGCATAACACCTGGGGCAAAATGGACCAGCCGAAACTTCCGAAAAAATTTTTTTTTCATATTTTTCGGCCATTTCTCTATGTAAGAGGCAAATTTGGTCACTGAAAATTTATAAAAATTAAATTTTTTTTTTAGTTGATAAATTTTTGAAATAAAGTAAAATTATAGAATTGATTTTTTTTTTTATTAAATAACAATTAGTAATTAAGGTAATCGAGAGTGAACGATTTTTTACGCTTTAAAAAATTTTTTTCGAGTAATATAAAACCAAAAATAGTTCTCAAGAGAAAGAAATACATTCTTAATGATGAAAACAATTTAAAAAAAAAAAAACGAAAAAAAAAATTTTTTTTATCACTTTTTAAAGGGGGCCCCGCTCTGCCCCACAAAAAAAAAAATTTTTTTCAGAATTTTGGCAAAATTTCCATAAATTTGTTCCCCTATAGGGGAGGGTGGGGCAGAACGGCCCCCCTAAGCCAATTATTATTTTTTGTGGCTTTCAACCGTAGGATCACTTTACTTTTGTCCTATTTCGAACAAATTTATGGACATTTTGCCAAAATTCTGAAAAATTTTTTTTTTCTTGTGGGGCAGAGCGGCCCCCCTTCAAAAAGTAATAAAAAAAATTTTTTTTTTCGTTTTTTTTTTTTTTTAAATTGTTTTCATCATTAAGAATGTATTTCTTTCTCTTGACAACTATTTTTGATTTATATTACTCGAAAAAAATTTTTTAAAGCGTAAAAAATCGTTCACTCTCGATTACCTTAATTACTCATTGTTATTTAATAAAAAAAAAATCAATTCTATAATTTTACTTTATTTCAAATATTTATCAACTAAAAAGAAAAATTTAATTTTTATAAATTTTTAGTGACCAAATTTGCCTCTTACATAGAGAAACGGCCGAAAAATATGAAAAAATAATTTTTTCGGAAGTTTCGGCTGGTCCATTTTGCCCCAGGTGTTATGCGTAGGGCTAGAAATGTGGAATTATAATAATTTTTTTTTAATTTGACGATAAAAATATGAAAAAATCACTTTTTCAAAATTTTGGGCTTGTCCATTTTGCCCCAAATGTCATGCGTAGGGGTAAAAATGCGCAAACATATCGTATTTATAGTAATTAGTCGAAAAAAAAAAAAATTTTTTTTGGTAAAAATTTCAGGGGGGCCGCTCTGCCCCACCCTCCCCTAGTCAACAAGTTCAAAATGACGAAAACTCTTGATAAAGCTCTTAAAAATATGAGCGATAGCTTATTCGTTTCGGGATGACGTCTAGAAAAAATGTTTTCGAGGATGTATTAGCACACAAAAAATTGCAATAGTTATTAACAAATTAAGAAAAAAAAAGTGGCACTTAGTTTTTTGTTAATAACTCAAAAACTATTAACATTTTTGAAATTAAAAAACAAATTCTTATTGAGCTCTGTTTGAAAATTTGATTTTGTTTTACCAAGTTTCTGCATTTTAAATATTAAAATAAAATCAAGTTCTCACTTACTAAACTATTGATTTTAACCATTAAAAAAAAAAACAAAGTAAATAAATAAATAAATACAATCACACAATCTTTAACAAATATAATTTATTTCAACTTCTTGGATTATTTAAAATACTTCACAAATTACAAATCATTAAAAATCGTTTTTCTTTCAAAATTTTAGCATTGTATTGCTTGTTAGTTATTGAAAATTCAGTAATGACCCAATGCATTCAGCTATAATTACTTTTACTTTCACATTGAACTACAAGTATACCTTTACCTTTTAGTTGTTGATCATAAATCAGTCATTTTAATGGTCGAAATTTAGACCATCATCTTTAAAAGATTACATACTTTTATACAATACAAATTGTCAAATTAGATTTATGTACCTTTATTCTTTCTAAATGTTTAGTAAATTTAATTTAAAATACAGATTTGTTATAATTGAATAAAGAATTTAAAAAATCAACATTTAAAAATGTTTGATAGTATTCAGATTTTGAATTGACTGCATTTGTGACTAGAACTTGAATTTCACTATTTAGTTGAAATAAATCACTATAATACTCATTAACATTTTGAACTATAATATAAAGATCAGTATAATAGATGAAATAATAAACAACGTTAATATAGAGTAGATAGTTTGTATTTAATCACGATAGAAATGTCACTTATAATGCTATAAGCTTATACCGATTAGACACTGTAAAAAAAAAGCGGTGTTAAAATAGACTTGCGTCGGTGCAGCGGTACTACTGAGCGGTGTTAAAACAGTGTAGATGCTGAGTAAATTATCTCCGATCGAATTATGAGGGTAGAAGGATAAGTGTGCTAAGATCTATACATATACTAAACAGAAAAAATCGGTCTATCGGTTGACCCTGCGGGCCAGCCCCAAAACTTCCCGTTGTTTTCGAGCTCAAGGACCCAGTCAACAAGTTCAAAAAGACGAAAAATAGAGATAAAGCTCTTAAAAATATGAGCGATAGCTCATTCGATTCGGAATGACGTCTAGAAAAATATATCTCGAGAGTTTATTAGCACATACAAAATTGCGATTGTTATTAACAAATTAAGAGAAAAAAAAAATGACATTTGGTTTTTTGTTAATAACTTAAAAATTATAAACATTTTTGAAATTTTGAAAAAAGATCCTTAAAGAGGAGGAAAATTCCAATAAAAAAGTCTTAACTCCCCGAACTCTACCTCTATTATTTATAATTTGAATTTAACGCCGAAATTAGAGCTTCGCGCGGCCGTTACGGCTTGGGCGCACTGCCGCTAAAGAGAGCGTACCACATAAAATAATTTTTTTATAGTAACAAATATAAATTTAAAAATTTAAATAGATTATGGTATCATCTAGACACTTGAAAGAATAAATCCCCGTTGGAAAAAAGTTATTTAGTCAATTTTTCAAAAAGTTGTACTTTTGTTGACTAACTAATTTTTTTCTAATCTCCGTTCTTATATATAACGACACAAAAGTTTAAATAATACGCCTATAAATTTTTAGCTTCGTGGAGCCCTTCTTATATATATACTTAACAAGATCAGCCATCAAAATTTATTAAAGTTTATTATTTTGTTTATAATAATTTTTTAAAGTTAGCAAATAATGAAAAATCAAACAAATGTTGTTAAAAAATTTTTTTTCGACAAATTTTATGTTATTGCTGTTTTCGCATCTAACAACAGCATAAAATTATGGTCGAAAAAAATTTTTAACATTATTTGTTAAAATATTTTTTATAAACAAATAGACAAATTTAATATTTAAAAAAATTTGTTTTTTACCATTTCATTGTCTTGGCAAAATAATGATTTTTAAAACAAAAATTTTTTCTTAAATAACTTTTTTAATTGTTTATAATCGTTTTTTTTACATTTCGATTGTTTAAATAATTAGTTAAGAAATTATTTTTTCTTTAAAAATCATAATTGGTGTTTCTTTATAAGTTAACAAAAAAAAAAAATTTTTTATAAATAATTTCATCGTTTGTTAGCTTAACAATTTGTTATAAACAAATTCCATAAACTGTTATATTTTTTTTGTTGAGCAAACAAAAAAAACAAAAACAGACATATGTATGACAGTAATAAAAAAAATTTTTTTCTATTTTTTAAAACACTTTAAAATATTATACGAGACCGAAGTTGAATCGCCCTCTTGATTTGTCAACTAACAAATTGATATAACTTATAAGCTATAAGAGATACGATAATGAACATTCAAGAGGTTTTTAGAAAGGATTAATTTATCTTTTAAATAAGCGAATGACCAAGTTTCTAACTATTATTTATCAGCCATTATATGCATTTGTTTGTAAAAATTTGAGATTTTTTTTACTTTTTCGTATCTTTTATGACTTTTAATTTGTTGAATAATAAAATTACAGCTTCGAACCTCAAAACAATTTTATGTAGTGATAAAATATCTACCAATGAACCTTTACATCATATCTGTATCTCATATAGTTAAAATTATATACGTGTTTTATTTATATTTATCGAACTTGTTTTCTTTTATATATTATAATTTTTTGTTTCTTTATTGCATCACTTACCAATATTTTTAATTTCTATATATTATATTAAGTTATTATAGCTTTTAATTCGAGGTACTTTTATTGTTTAAATTTAAAAAAATAGTTTCTTTGATCAAATCCCAACGGGGATTTATTCTTTCAAGTGTCTAGATGATACCATAATTTATTTAAATTTTTAAATTTATATTTGTTACCATAAAAAAATTATTTTATGTGGTACCCTCTCTCTAGCGGCAGTGCGCCCATGCCGTAACGGCCACGCAGAGCCCTATTTTCGGCGTTAAACTAAAATTATAAATAATAGAGGTAGAGTTCGGGGAGTAAGAACTTTTTTATTGGGAATTTCCTCCTCAGGATTTTTTTTTTAATTTCAAAAATGTTAATAGTTTTTAAGTTATTAACAAAAAACCAAATGTCATTTTTATTTTCTCTTAATTTGTTAATAACAATCGCAATTTTTTATGTGCTAATAAACCCTTGAGATACATTTTTCTAGACGTCATTCTGAATCGAATGAGCTATCGCTCATATTTTTAAGAGCTTTATCTCTATTTTTCGTCTTTTTGAACTTGTTGACTTAGTCCTTCGGCTGAAGAGGAGATCCTGTATACGTTTTGTTGGCACCGGGTAAATCCAAGCGTTTCTTACGTATTTTAGGCCAAGAATCACGAAAATCGGGTTCATTTTGTTCAAAAGTGGTGCAAACAATTGTTAATAACAATTCAATTACATAAATCTAAATAACTCCCGAACGGCTGGTTTGTTGGGACAGTGTACAGAAAACAAAATGTTCAGAATGAAAAAATACACAAAAAAGGTATCACATGTTTTTTTTGTATCTCAAATATTTCGCGAGATATAATAAAAAAACGAGGCGGCGCTCGGACCTCTCCCTCTCGCACTATCAGCTGCCTATGCGCAAGCTCTCTCTCCGCCGAATCGCGTCAGATGCTTGATAAGCCGGAATTTTTCTTAGTTTTTTACATTAAAAATGACAGAAAAAAAAAAATCGATAAAATGTCGATAGTACCAATCGACTGCAATTTTTCTGAAACGAATTTCTGTCGTATCGTCCAGAGACGTTTTTTTTTAAACTATTTTTATAAACAAATGGATTTTTTCAAAGTCCAGATTGGGTTCAAAAAAGTTTTTTGTTAATAACTCAAAAACTATTAACATTTTTGAAATTAAAAAAAAAATCCTGAGGAGGAAATTCCCAATAAAAAAGTTCTTACTCCCCGAACTCTACCTCTATTATTTATAATTTTAATTTAACGCCGAAAATAGGGCTCTGCGTGGCCGTTACGGCATGGGCGCACTGCCGCTAGAGAGAGGGTACCACATAAAATAATTTTTTTATAGTAACTAATATTAAATTAAAAATTTAAAAAAATTATGGTATCATCTAGACACTTAAAAAAATAAATTCCCGTTGAGAAAAATTTATTAAGTCAATTTTTCAAAAAGTTGTACTTTTGTTAACTAACTAATTTTTTTTCAATCTCCGTTTTCATAAATGACGATGTAAAAGTTTAAATAATATATCTATAAATTTTTGGCTTCGTGGAGCCCTTCTTATAATATATATACTTAATAAGATCACGCCATAAAAGTTTATTATTTTGTTTATAATAATTTTTTAAAGTTAACAAAAAATTAAAAATGCGCGAAATCTTGTTAAAAAAATTTTTGTCGGCAAATGTTATGTTATTGCTAACTTAGCATCTAATAATAGCATTGAATAACGTTTGAAAAAAATTTTTTTACATCAATTGTTAAAAAATTTTTTATAAACAAATTGACAAGTTTAATATTTTAGAAAATTTTTTTTTTACCATTTTATTGTCTTGGCAAAATAATGATTGTAAAAAAAAATTTTTTTTCTTAAAAACATTTTTTTATTGTTTATAATCGTTTTTTAAATATTTTGGTTGTTTAAATAATTAATTCAGAAATTATTTTTTCTCTAAAAATCATAATTCGTATTTCTTCATAGGTTAACAAAAAAAAAATTTTTATAAGTAATTTCATTATTTGTTAAGTTAACAATTTGTTATAAACAAAGTTTGTAAACTGCAATATTTTTTTTCTAGAGCTAAAAAAAATTTCAAAAACAGACATATACAGGAACGTACTAAAAATAATTTTTTTCTAGTTTTTAAAACACTTTTATATATTACACTCGAGAAAAGTTGAATCGGCATCTTGATTTGTCAAGTCATAAATTGATATAACTTATAAACTATTGGAAATTCGATAACGGACATTCAAGTCGTTTTTATAAAGGATTAATTCATCTTTTCAATAAGCGAAAGACCAAGTTTGTAACTATTGTTTATCAGCTATTATATGCATTTGTTTATAAAAATTTGAGTTTTTTTACTTTTTCGTGTCTTTTATGATTTATAACTTGTTAAATTATAAAATTACAGCTATAAACCGTAAAACAATTTTGTTTTCCCGGGTCAAAAATATAACTTGATTTAGACTTGGTTTACCAAGTCGATATTTGGAGACGTTTTTCACAAGACAAACTCGACTTTTTTTACGGAAGTATGAAATATATTAAGTTTTCGCCTTGGTTTCGACTTAACTGGCTTACTTATAGTCACGATTTAAGACGAAAAAGTTGAAATCAAGTCGAAATTGACTTGGTTTAGACTTATTCGACTTAAAATGTAAGGCGAAAAAGTCTAAATCAAGTCGAAACTGACTTGATGTAGACTTATTCGACTTAAATTATAAGTCGAAAAAGTCAGAACTAAGGTGAAATAATTTTTATATATTACGGCGAAAGTAAGGCGAATGAATGACTTTTTTTCGACTTGGTTTAGCAAGTCAAAAGTAATGTAAATGACTATCGTGCTCAAAGTAAAGACGAATAAGTTGAAACTAAGATGAAAAAAGTTCAAAAAGTTGAAAAAAATTAAATTTCAGTCAACTCCTAGAGCACTCGGCGCGATAATGAATTGGTCTGGGTTCGATTCCCAGTTCGGGCTATCTATATTTTTGTCAATTTATCTATAAATTGTCTTATTGAGAAGGTTATTTGCATGTTTGCATGTTTAGGTTTCCACTATATTTAAATGGTTCCATTTAACTGGATCACTAGTTGACTGGATCACCAAAATTACCCGAGTCGGGAATTGAAAAGATACCAGCGTATGACGACCGCTTCATTGATGTCCCCCCAATCAATTCCGATGATGAATTGGTGATGCATGATGATGAAGAAGTAGGCCTCAACGACGCGGTTCTTTAATTTTCCTTGTGATCGTCGTCCCAAAGATATCGTCGAACAAAAAAGGCTTACACACACACACACACACGGACGTCCATCCGGAAATAGTCGGAATAGTTTCCTAGGACCTCAAAATCTCTAGATCTGATGAAAACTCGATTTTTCGAAAATCAGACTGAAAGCAATAACTTTCCGTTATTTGAAAATTTTCAATTTTCATGGCGGGAAATTAAAAAATGTACTATTATCTTTAAAGATCAGTACCTACTTAAAAGTAATATATCATTAATAATCATATCATAGATTTTGATTGTTAAATGAAAAAAAACACTATTTAAATATATTTTATTTATATTTAATATTTAATGTCTGTTTAATAATGTAATTAAATAATGTAGCAACAAATACAATTAATTAATAAAAGCTAATAATTAATATTATTAAAATAAATTTTATAAATATTTACATTTTTCTTGTGTATCACTATCGCTTTCTATATTATCAGAAAAATAATTCATAATGATTAAATTATTGTCAACAAGTTAAAAGTATAACAAAATATCCGGCTAAAAAAAAGATGAAAATTATGAAAATAATTACAAAATTGTGCAATTTTTTTTATCTTTTATCTAATTTGTTTTTTTCCGCATCGCTTTAGAAAAATAAAAACAATAAATAACAATAATGATTTTTCGTAAATTTTTTGTTGAAATATTAAAAAAAAATGTTACTATGGATAGTTATTATTTATATTAATTATTCTTACGCAATGTTTATAAACAAAAATATTTTTAACACCATAATTACAAAAAGTTAATAAACTAATTTTGGTTTATATAAACGATTGATTATAAAAATTTTCAATCGCCTCTTAGTAAAATTAATTGATTTGATTAATTATTTTAAATGTAAAAAATTTTTTCTTGTTCATAAAATCAGAATTTTCTTTTTTTTTTGTTAAATTAAATTTTGATGATCATTAATTTCGTAGTGGATCTAAACTTTCTAATGAAAAATCATCAGTACCCATTGATAATCCTCGACTAAATCCATCCTTGAAAATAAAAAAATTAAATTGTTAATGTAAAATAAAATACACGAAAGGATACCCGTGTAAAAACAAGACTAAAGAAGTTCGACGTGTGGAACTTCTAAAATTGAGACAGATTTGAACTTCGAGTGGAACTTTTTTTAAATTTTTGTAAGTCTGATTGAAAACAAAAAAAAAATCATCTAGTAAAATACTTTATATAAGGTAAAAGCCCCTATACCTGCTCACTTTTCATTGGAGTGAGATTTAATTACTCAATATAAATGATTAAATAAAATGAAAATCCATATTTTTTTTTATAGTTATTTTTTGTAGTTTCAAGTGAATCGTTCATTTGAGATACATAAAGTCATGTTTTTTACGAAATTCGGTTTTTTGAATTTTTGGGTTCTTAGGATGTCACTCTATAGAAATCAATCAAAATATGCATCAAATCGGCGTTTAAAAAAAAAATTAACGGGGTGACAGCATTTTCATTTAATTGAGAAACCCCATAAGTCATTGACTCAAATAAACATATTATGCAGTTTTAGTTTTACAGAAATTATTATTTTTTTTTTTTAAATTCGCGCTTTTTGGGAAATTTATTTCAAATATTGTTTCATTGTTGACTGTTATATGACTGATTAAAACGTTTAAATTAATTATAATTTTTCGTAAGTTCTGAGTTTCAGAGTTCAAATACATATTTAATACTTCATTTTATCAGTGTAATAAATGATTTGGGTGGAAACATTTAAAAAAACAATGATTTTATAACTTTTTTTTTCCGTTTGGTTGAGAAACCCCATAAGTCAATCAACTTTAAATAATTTTTTTAAGTAGTTTTAGTTAATAAATTAAATTTTTCTTGTTGGAATCTTTTTCAAAGACGCTAACATTATTGTATTCAACTATTTATTTATTACTTGTATGTCAAGTTTTTCCAAAAAAATTTTTTTTGTGTTTCCTGAAAAATTTTGTTTTCTTGACTTATGGGGTTTCTCAAGTAAACGATTCAAGTATTAGATAAAATTTCAGTTTGAAGACTAATGTTGATAATTAATTATTATTTATTTTTTAAATAAGCTCCTTGAGTATACCCCTAGTCGCTCACTAAAAGTTGTCATGTACCATTACTCGATTAACACATGGCCCTATAGTCGCTCAAAAACAATATCAATTGAACTCTATGATAAATTTATTGATTTGGAAAATAATTTATAAATTATATTACTTTATTGTTTTATAATATAAAATTTCATGAATTTTAAAAATATATTTAATAAGATATAGTTACCAGAATTCTCAAAAATTTGATATAACCTAAATTTAATCTAACGAATGAACGGTCAAAGTAAAAAATGCCCGGCTGAGCGCGATTTTGAAAACAGTCATTTAATTTAAATTTATAATCTATTATAAAAAAATTTGATACATTATATTTTCATACATATAGATTCACAAATAATTATTTATCAATAATAATTTTTTTTAGCTGAACTTTGTGTTTATAAAAATTATAAAAAAACGCATTAAACAGTTAAAGTGAGCGACGAATAATATTGAGCGGGTATAAGGGCTTTTACCTTAGTTGAATTTTGAGTCAAAGAAGTTTTTTAAACATATTTCACATAACGAATTTTTACTACATTTTATCCTCGTTTCGAAAAAGTTCAAAATCCTATAATTTGGAACTTTTTACGAACGTTTTTTGATTCTTATGGAGCTACTAGTTTCTAACAAGAATTTTGTTTGGAACGAGGGTAAAATAGTAAAAATTAGTTTTGAAAAATATGTTTTAAAAACTTTTTTTTCACTCAAAAATTTGCTCATATAAAGTCCTCGATAAAATTTTTTTTTTACTATTAAAATTACAAAAGTTTCACTCGAAGTTCTAATCTGCCTCAATTCCACGTGTCGAACCTTTTTAGAATCTTTTTGGAACGAATTTTTTTTACTCGGGTAAAATATAAATAATTTATCAACATACCTTCATTTCAAGTAATCTTTTATCTAATAATCCAATTGCATTTTCAAGTTCTTGTTGGCTTGGATTAGAAACTGAAAATGCTGCAAATTCTCCCATTTCAAAGGGATCGTTATTAAAATCATTTGAAGTGCTGGAAGGTGGTGGTGGATTAAATGGAACACTACCAAATAAATCTTCTTTTATTCCGTTATGACGTCGTGAATCCTTAACTTTTGGTGGTGGCGCAACTATAAAATAGTTAATCAATTAATTAAATTTTTTATTTTTTATTTTAAGAAAAAAAAAACAAGATCGCCACAAATCTGGAATATCGAGAATTTAATGCAACCGGGGAATATCATGCAAATGTCAGAAAATTTCGAAAAGTCTCAAGAAATTTAATTGCGGGACACAAAAACCTTCAAATTTTAAAGTGATTTTCAACGGCTTGTAACTCAAAGGAAAATGATCGTACAACAAAAACAAAAAAGGAAAATTGTAGCTTTAAGTGTCTAGTTATCTGATCTGGTCTTGAAATTTTTTTATTATGCGCGGCCCCGGAGTAATCCTAAGAAAACCATTGAAAAAAAAATTTTCTAAAATTTTGCTTGTCTTACAAACGGTCTACGGGCTTCAATAAATTTTTTCCGATAGTTATTATTGATTTTATTATTATTCCAGGACCGTGGATAATTAACAAATTCCAAGACCAGATCTGAAAACTATAAACTTGAAGCTTTTGTCTTTTTTGTTTTTGTTGTACGACCATTTGCCTTCGAGTTACAATCTGTTGAAATCACTTAAAAATTTGTAATTTTTTTAATATCCCTTAATTTTTGTGGCTAGTGTATTTTGAATTCATGTCAATCATAAAATTTTTTATTAAATATTTTAACTTATATAGAATGAATAATTGTTCCAGTGTATAGCCGCATGTACGACCTTTTACACTTTTTGCCTTTACATCGCAACTGCTTCCTTTCTTTATCTGCTTTTCATTGTGCGGCTGTGGCCCGACTTGTGCTTATACTGTACTGTACCATTACGGTGATACCCTATCCTCCACCTTGGCTGTGGGGGTCTAGGGGCAAGGAAAACCACAGAGAAAACCATTGCCAGTACAGTTCGGTTTGGGTGAAGCTCCATTGGTCGATAAAATTCCCATTTTACCGATCACTGGATCTTCATCCCGCGCCTAACGGTCAGAGACCTTCGTTCGAACCCAACGCGTGGCTAAACGGTCACCCAGCCAAGTAATGGCCATGCTCAATGCTACTTAACTTCGGTGATCGCCCGAGCCACGCGTGTGCCGAACGGCTGCCTCAGCCGCTTATTTTAACTTATATATTTTTAATATCGAATAATCAAAAGTAGGCGATATTAATTTATTTTATTGACTTTTTTTTGGTTCCTCGCATGATTTAATCATCAAATTTAATTATTGGCAATGAAAATATAATGAAAACTTTGAATATCTTAATGATACGAATAAAATTTCTGAATCAGGGAAAAACTTTACTGGAAAACCGAGAAATATCAGGGAATTTTTAAATCATTTTTTTGCGGCCACTCTGAAAAAGTAAAAAAAAAAAGTACATACGAAGTGGTGGAGTTGTGCCATTCCCATTGGATGATACAAATGGACTAGTAGATTGTCCATTTGATAAAGAATTATTATTTTGATGATTCCCAAAACCATTGGCAGTAGTTTCATAAGCTCGTGGATTAAAATCTTCTTCAAATTCGTCCATAAGTAAACCTTCAAGTTTAGTACCGACAACTGGAGATTGAATCGATGGAGATGATTCGTTATTACTCATAAAATCATCATCAAAAGTTTTGTCAAAGTTTCTCGGTGGTACTGGTGGTGGTGAACGAGACTCATTAGCATTGTTACCATTTGTATCATTCTTATTTTGTACGTGACTAGTGCCATTCAGTCGTGGTCCTTCAGGAACTCCATCTGAATTCGTTGGCACATGCAGAATATCTGGAAGATTGTGATGTGCTAGATAAGATTGAACATCCGCCTGAAATAATAGAAGCCATTACTGCATTTTAGTTATTTATTTACTTATTCAAATAAAGTATATTTTATTAAAGAGATTTTGTTGACTACATAAAAAATTTTTGTTATTATTCACGGTTTTTAAAATATGATTTGGCAACATCATGATAAATGTCAAGTTCTTTTTGGCAATAAAATCAACTAAAAGCCTGAAGGTTAACGTGTAAACTTAAACTATAATTTATTTTTTTTTTCAATAATTATAAAAAAACAAAAACAATAAAAATAGAATATCGATGATTAAATCCCAAGTAGCACACTTGACTGTGAAATCTTTAAGATAGAAGTGAGGGTGTTTTTTGACTTATCGATAAGGTACCAAAATGTTGATAATGCGATCAGAAATTTATATCACCAAAATAATCTATATTATTAAGAGAATAAGGAAAATTTTTTTCCCGTCATATTTATATAATAAAATAAGTTAATGTTATTGAAATTGGTATCATTAGATAGGTCTTGACTTGAATTTGTGCCTTTTCATACTTTAAACTCTTTTTTATTGCCAAGTATTGAGTGAAACAAAGTTATTTATATCATTCGCAATACATTTAAATTAGACGCGAACAAAAAGACGATCGTATTTATCTTCTCTAAATAAATTAATACTTTAATTATTCTATCACTGAATATAGCTAAATATCACTGAATATACATCTAATATGTATATTATTAAGAAAAAATAAGAAAAATTTAGTCCATGCCATGTCTCTATTATAATAATTAATGATTTTGTAAAATTATGGGCATAAAAATTTTAAAAAACATTCTGAGATTAGATACTGGATTTTTTTCGTATCAATAAAAGACAACAGCCTTTTGGTAAACCCACGAAATTTAATCAGTTTTTTGTATTTTTCATCGTAGTTGATATATTTTAGAAAAAAAAAAAATGTATCGATGACATACAAAACAAATTAGATCGTGTAGATTTTTTTTTTAAATCCTATAATTAACACATTTTTGAAATCGATTGGTTTGCGAATTAATGAAAACATCTGAAAGTAAATTGTTAAGACCTTAATAAACGAGCAAATCAAATTTACTAAATTTGGTAGTGATACTCGGGCAGTCACGTAGTGACTGTGGGTTGCTCGTATCTGCTTAAAAGACTTGACACAAGTGACGACAAAATGTAAATTACAAATAATTGTCAAATAAGTCATCTAAACGTTTTTTTTAACTGAAATGACTTTTTTAAGACGGAAAAAAGAAGTCAAATTTCCTATGACTCTTAGGACCAACATTTGTACGCCTTATTTATTCAAGAAAACTTGGCTTTAAGACAGAATAAAGTTTGTCTTGTCCTTTTAAAAGACATCTTTATGAAATCTTAGAGTTATCTCTGTGCTACTTGGGAATTCGTTAAATAAAAATTTTATGTTGGAGTTTGAACCGAATATCCGGAATTTAAGAGCATTCTCAGACAGCGTCCCCCACTTTTTTAAAAAATATTCAATGACTTTCAACTAAATGACTGTATTGAAATTTTTATAATTAATTAAGAAAAAATTAAAGCATTAATTGAAAAAAGAGCAACGCAGTTACAATTTCGCCGAGATAGGGGAGGGTGGGGCAGAGCGGCCCCCATGGGGCAGAGCGGCCCCCCTGAAATTTTGACCAAAAAAAAATTTTTTTTTTTTCGACTAATTACTATAAATACGATATGTTTGCGCATTCTTACCCCTACGCATGACATTTGGGGCAAAATGGACAAGCCCAAAATTTTGAAAAAGTGATTTTTTCATATTTTTATCGTCAAATTAAAAAAAAATGATTATAATTCCACATTTCTAGCCCTACGCATAACACCTGGGGCAAAATGGACCAGCCGAAACTTCCGAAAAAATTTTTTTTTCATATTTTTCGGCCATTTCTCTATGTAAGAGGCAAATTTGGTCACTAAAAATTTATAAAAATTAAATTTTTTTTTTTAGTTGATAAATTTTTGAAATAAAGTAAAATTATAGAATTGATTTTTTTTTTTTATTAAATAACAATTAGTAATTAAGGTAATCGAGAGTGAACGATTTTTTACGCTTTAAAAAATTTTTTTCGAGTAATATAAAACCAAAAATAGTTGTCAACAGAAAGAAATACATTCTTAATGATGAAAACAATTTAAAAAAAGTTTGGAAAATCCAAAAGTGCACGCCTCATAACGCTTATTCAAAAATACAAAATAATTTATTATTTAAGTATCCTACCGAAGGAATTGAAATTAAATAAATAAAAAAAAAATAAAAAAATAAATGATATTGGTTTTATTTTTATTGTTATATTTTTTTTAAATATTACTTTTAGTTACTTGAATTTTAGGGTTCATTCTTTCGGGGGTTTGGCGTCCGATGAGAAACGTACAGCGCATGCGTGTACATATTTATCAGCCTGGCTAGCAGCGCCCGAACGTGGCCAAAGGCTGAAGTCGTACACTCATAGAAATACACCCATATATATAGATATATAAAAGACCAGTGTTTTCAATATTATTTATTAATTATTATTAAACGACAGCGAATTAAAAAGTCATTTTAAATAGCAAAAAATCCGGAGTCGTTCTGAAGCTAATAAAACAAGAATGGTCCTGAAACGTTAAGTTTGTCGGCCGTGATTGTGGCACATCCACACGTACAGACATCCGGACAAACACGTCGAAGTTTTTTAATCATATTTTTATTAATGTTAAACAAAATATGTGTGTTTTAAACACATTGAGTATGATAATTAGAGCATTTATCTTGATAATAGTACACTTGTATTACCTTACAAATACAAAATGAATGGAACACACGCAATTTAAGTCTGGCAAATTGCTTGACTGGGACATGTTGAGAGTAATGCACAACCTCAAACGCTTCGCGTTATGAGGCGTGCAAAAAAAAAAAACGAAAAAAAAAATTTTTTTTATCACTTTTTGAAGGGGGGCCGCTCTGCCCCACAAAAAAAAAAAAATTTTTTTCAGAATTTTGGCAAAATGTCCATAAATTTGTTCGAAATAGGACAAAAGTAAAGTGATCGTATGGTTGAAAGCCACAAAAAATAATAATTGGCTTAGGGGGGCCGCTCTGCCCCACCCTCCCCTATAGAAATTTAAAAAAATTACTTACAGTTTTTATCAATTACGAGTTAAACGAAATTCGTTGAATAAATTTTAGCTTACAAAATTTGAAAATTTTAATTATAAAATTGACATGAAGATTTTACTGAAATTTATTTAACAAATTTCGCTTGACTCCTGAATGACATCAATTGTAAACAATTTTTTTTTAATTTTTCTTGTAACTGGGTTGCTCTTTATTCGATGAATGCTTTAACTTTTTTTTAATTAATTATCAAAATTTTAATACAGTCATTACAATTGAAAGTCATTGAATATTTTAAAAAAGTCGGGAGTACTGTCTGAAAATTAATGGCCTTAATCGAATAATGCGAAAATTTACGAATAATTCGAAAACTTACGAATAATTCAAACTATTTGATTCGAATACTATTTACACACCTCCCATATTATAAACATAATGTACATTTTGTGCGCTTTATTCTTATTTTTATTTTTTTTGCAAACAAAAAACAAAATCTTTTTTTTTTTTTGCAAAAAAATATTAAAACTATTAAACTTGTTTTTACCGTTTCAAAAAATAATAAATTCTCTTAATAAATCAAGTTTTATTTACTAGTATTTCTGTTACTTTACAACTATTAGTGTTTTGTATAAAAATTTATTTAGTACGTCTCTATTTAGACCGAAACATAGAATATAGCAATAAAATAATTTGCATATATAGGCTTAAATTTAATACTATCGTAAATGGTTATCAATTATTGAAATAAAATATATAGCGGGACAACAAAGATGTATTTTATGCGCAATGTTTTTTTTTATGTTATTGACAATAAAATAAAAAAACATTACGCATAAAATACGTCATTGTTTTCCTGCTATAATTTATTTCAACTCCATATCAAGATGGGCGTAAACAATATAAATAGTTATCAATTATTTTTATCATACAAAATTTGAAGAATATTCTGTAAAAATTCCAGTCGACATTTTTCAGAATTTAAATTTCAGAGCTGCGTAATTATACCCGCGCGACAATAGAAGTCAATAGAACCCCATCAGCGACCGATCATTTTCACGGAATGGTTTTTTTTAGCCCAGGCATCAGTGAAATATTCATTTTTTAACCGGTCTCTAAAATTTCTACAGAATTGTAGTTTTCATTAGAATCCGCTATCATACAGCGCATCGATTTTCAATCATGAAATATCTTTTTATGAAAATTAATGTAAAAAAAAGATAAATCGTTTCAACACTTTTTTAAACTTGCCCTATCAAAAAAACCCATATGGGATTACATGGGAATTCATAGGAATGCATACAGGAAAGTGTGAATTTATATGTAAGAATCTGGAAGTGTATGGATTTATATAAGAATCCATGTAGGAAACCATGGGTTCCTGGATTCCCATATAGGAACTTGGATAAATGGAATTCTTTATGGAAAATTCATTTAGGAATCTAGATTTCTATATAAATAATTTCTATAGAATTTGGATTTCTATGTCTATCGTCTATTGATACGCAAATATGAATAAAAGAAGAGATTAATATTCTATTGGCAAGATATTTTTTAACAAAAAATTTATTTATTGATGCTCTTTATATCAGTATTTGTAATAACTAATTGATATATAAATTATCTCAAGAAGTATTACATCCTTTAAGAAATTACGAATAATTTTGATAAAACACTAAATTAGGAATCGTACAAAGATATAGTACTCCGGGAAAGTTTATGAAAACACATACACTTTTTATGGTATTTGTATCAATAACGCGACGTTTATTGTTAATTTTCCTATTTCCTAATCCGTACAAGATTTTCATATGGATTTTGAAATGGTGCAGATTTCCATGGGAAATCTTCGAAAAAATTTACATGGGAATCCATACTAGATTCCCATATGGATTTGGCATGGTGGGGATTCCCATAAGAACCCATGTGAGGATCAATATTAGGACCTATGTTGAATTCCCATATGGATTTTTTTGATAGGGTGAGTTTGAAATTACTATAAATTTTTTTTGCTTTTTTATTTTGTGGCGTGATCACTTAAATATTTAAATAATTTTTTAAATTTTTCCATTGAAATATTTCTGTAATTCTTTTGTTATCTTTATGAAGATGTCACTACCTCATTTAAATATTGATAAAATATAATTAAAACAATAAATTTCAAATACATAAATTATGCATCAATGGTAACCAGAAAGTTATTTTTAAAAATGTAGTGCTACTGAAAAAATTTTCTTATTCTAAATCAAGTTGTTATTGATCTAACGTTTTAATAAAAAAAATCTCTTCATAATAAAAAATCATAATTTTATAAACATAAATAAACTTACTGAGCCTTTAATAGCACAAATATCTTGTAATCTTTGTCTATATGTATTATTTTCATGCTCTAATCGGCGTATTTTTTGTTGAAGTACCATACAACGTCTTTGTGTTTCAAGATCTTTACCGGATGTTTCGAGAAATCTTCTGTAAGCTAATCCGAATGCTTGCCCAATCGTCAACGTTATCTCTTCAGCTAATTTGTCGCTTACGAAGACAAAACATGTATGCCGCTCAGCGTCTTCTTCTTTCGCAATGAAACTAAAAAATTTTTTCTCGCCTTTATCATCTGCGCAGTAAGATATTCTGTGAAGTGGATATTGATGTAAAATATGCTAAAAATAAACAAACAAAAAAAATGATAAAAAAAAATTATCATATTTATTTAGTAGAAATTAACGTTTATTTAATAAATATATATGTGATTTGACTGATTAAAAAAATCGACTATTTTCTTTTGTCGAAACCCCCTATTTAATAGCTGCAGGCAATTGAAATAAGATGTCTGTTAAAAGATGAGCTCTCAATATTAATATTTAAAGGTCACCTCGCAATTTTCTATTCCCCATTTAAATAACGTGGGAAAAAAAAATTTTAAGTTTGGAATTTTATACCTCGGCAATCCCTCATTGTAGATATAAGCTCAGGATCGAATTTTATAGAGAATTGAACGCTTTACAAAAAAAGTCTCTTATCATTTTATGATGAATTCATCTGTTCAAAAGTTATTGGAGCCTGAAGTCAAATTTATAGTAAATTTCAAGATCTTTTTACTTTTCCGACGAAACTATCAGACTTATCGCAAAATGTCATAGGGTATTTTTTGTAGAAAATTTTATTCCTTATAAATTATTCTTGATAAAGTTTTACAAAATTCCGTATTGTTTTCTAGTTATTCTCATTTTAATCTCAAGCTCTTGAAATCGATCAGAATACTATGTTTTTAAGAGCTTGACATTAAAATAAAAATAATAAGAAAACAATGCGAAATTTTGACAAACTTTATACAAGATAATTTGTAAAAAATAAAATTGTCTACAAAAAAGATCACATGACATTTTGTAATAGGTCTGATAGTTTCGTCGGAAAAGTAAAAAGATCTTGAAATTTACTATAAATTTGACTTCAAGCTCCAATAACTTTTAAACAGATGAGTTTATCAAAAAATGATAAGAGACTTTTTTGTAGAGCGTTTAATTCCTTACAAAATTATATCCTGAGCTCATCTGTATAATGAGCCATTGCCGAGGTATAAAATTCTAAACTTAAAATTTTTTTCCCATGTTATTTAAATGGTAAATAGAAAAGTGTGATGAGCGACCTTTATATATTAACATTACGAGCTTATCTTTTAGCAGGCATCTTATTTCACCTCCCTGCAACAATTTAATAGGAGGGTTTCGAGAAAAAAACAACAGTCGATTTTTTTGAATCAGTCTAATATATATACATCTGTACGTAAGCATGTCCGCTGTAATAAATCGGGAGTGAATACGCGTTTTATTTCAATCTGAACTCATTCTGTCACTCGGACTTTCGAAGTTTTTAAAAAAATCACTTCGTATACGAACTGAATAGGGAGTTTTTTTTCAGTGGAACGATTTCAGAGTGATGTGAATTTTATTTCAATCCGCATCCACTCCAATCTGAAGTTTTAATGTCAAAATAAAATCCGTTTCGGAGAAAATTTAACTCCAAGGGGATTAAATAAATAAATAAATCATACGCTCCGCACTCACTCCGCAGATTTTTAACAGTGTAGTACTGTTGGTTTTAGAATTATTCTTCAGAATCCAATTAAATTCAACAAGTAAGTAGACAATAATAAAAAAATCAAATAAAATTCCTGAAGAGCTACAGAGTATCAGTAAAATTTCGATTTCCCATTAAATATTGAGCTTGGTACTAAATCACAGGATTCATCGAATTTGTTAGTTTCTTGTGGTTCTTCAAAATTTGAATTGAATCTTTTTCTTTGCATTATTTACTAATATGCTGAATTCTATTACATTCTGAACAGTAGTTTTAAAACCAGCAGTAGTGCTTCAAATTATTTTATTAAATTATTTACCTTTGGTGTTGTTTTTGTTTTTGGCTCTTGTATAGCAACACCGTCAATACTTATTGTTAATTCAACTTTTGGTGTCTTAGTACCCTCACTTTTACGTAACTGCTGATTAAATTTTAATTTGCATATTGCTTCTTTCACTACTTCTATTCCTTTAGGTTGATCTACTTCTGTACTTCCTAAATACTACAAAAAAATTTTTTTTTTTAATTAAAAATGCAATAATATCGATAATTATTAATAACGCATGATATATTTTTAGATATTGTCCGCAATTTTCCGATTTTCAAGGATAATTGTCATGGATATGTAATAAAAGTTATTAGTTTTACATGACTATTAATTTGTTCACAAATTATAATTTAAAAATTATAAGATAAATTTTGAGCATTGCAGATAAAAATCATAATTAATAATTTTTAAGGATAGATAAAAAGGGTGTGGTGCATCCCTACAAAGAATTTCACTACATTATAAAACCTCACGTTTTTCCCTACACGAATCAACTCTACAGATAAATTTTTACATCGCAACAACTCGATCAACAGAAGATTATTTTCACATCGTTCCATCTCTACATGAGAATATCTCTCATATTGAAAATCTCTACACAGAAAAAACAGATATCTTGAGTCAAGAAAACATTTTTGAAGACAAACGTTTTCGGGAACCAAGTCAAGATTTTCTTGAGCCAAGAGAATTCGTCTTGGTTGGAGAAGATTTCTACTTTATCTGAGAAAATTTAGGTCTCCAAAAAAATTTTCTTGAATCAAGAATATTTACCTTCAGTCGAGAATTTTTTTTTTTGTGTGTACAGCGATCATTTTCACAAAGCGCTAAGTTCAAACAGTAGAATTTTTGTTTTGACTTTTTATTAATAAAGTAGGTTAATTATATAAAAGAATGAATGAATAAAAGGGAAATTGAATTATTCAAATATTACAAAAGTGATAATTCACCCCAACACAAATTTAGAAAATCTAGCGGTTGCTGCACGGAGAAAAATGATGCTCAAAATTTTAATAGTTTGTAGTTTATTTTTGACTTAAAATTAGTACATTCGATACTAATATCAAACCAGGATCATTATATATATTACATAATGGCTAGTATTTATACTAAAAATTGATACACATAGAAGAGAAAAATTTGTAATTTCGAATATTAAAATTAATATGAAAAAGAATCGATAAATTGGTATCTACAGTTATTACTATTCAAATAAAAATAGAAAAATTTACAAAATGAGGAACCGAAAAATTAGTAAACATACATATTAATATATAAAGATCTAGTATACTAATTTTTCATTTTATTATTTACCACTTATTCAATATATGTATATAATAAATTAATTTATAATAACGAATAAATAACATTTTATATTTATTATTAATCAATGGGATAGAATTTATAAAATAAGAGTTAAAAATTTTCGGAATTTTTATGAGCAAAAAAATCAGTATTTAGTATACTAATTTTTCATTTTGTTGTTTACCACTTATTCGATTTATGTATATTGTAAATTAATTTATAATGATGAATAAATGATATTTTAAGCTAATAATTGATTAGTGATATCGAATTTATAAAATAAAAGTTGGTAACTTTTGCAACTTCGGTTGAAAAAATCAGTATCTAAGATACCAATTTTTAATTTGACAAATCATTACTTTTTAATAGATTATGCCATAAATTAATTAACTTTCACTAATAAGTCACGTATTATGCCTAAAAGTAATAATATTTGCTTACTTTTTGAAATAATTGATAGTAGTTTTTAGGAATCTACAAAAATTAGTAAACTACTTTGCATTAAGTGCATACTAGTACTAATTATTGATAACAGATTCCACTTTTTACTATTATTTATTCATTTTTAATATTCTGTTTTTTCCGTGTGCTTGTAAACTGTTGGTCTTGTGTTAATTTTCTGTATCAATTATTATTTAATTAATATTCTTTGTTGTCTTTATACTTTTATTTTTAATAAAATATTAATTGTCGAATAAGACAACCGTAGTAATATTAAAAAATGATTTAAAATTAGTGAAGATACAGCACTTGTTGCTGTATATCAACCAAAGTGGAAATCAAGTTCACACAAAAAAAATCAATTCACAGAAAAAAGTTATCGAAATTGATATGAAAAGTTAAGACGAGACCACCAGTTTAAAAGCAGCAATCGCTGGTTTTTCTAAATTTGCGTTGGGGCCAATCATCACTTTTGTAATATTCAAATAATTTAATTTCACTTTCATTCATTCTTTTAAATAATTAACCTACTTTATTAATAAAATGTCAAAACAAAAATTCTACTGTTTGAACTTAGCGCTATGTAAAAATGATCGCTGTAACGATTTTCAATATGAGAGATATTCTCATGTAAAATTGGAACGATGTGAAAAAAATCTTCTGTTGATCGAGTTGTTGCGATGTAAAAATTTATCTGTAGAGTTGATTCGTGTAGGGAAAAACTTTGTGAAGTTTTATAATGTAGAGAAATTCTCTGTAGGGATGCACTACATCCGAATTATTTAGCAAGCTATTGGTTATTATTATTTGTATTATTTATATTCTTTAAAATAAAAATGCTACAACTATTAAATTTAACACGAGGTCAAGAAAAATTCTCATGCGTATTTATAATTTTTTTTTTCATGTAAATATTATGTGTTATAGCTATTGTCATTTTTATATTCATGACACACTGATTGCTTTCACGAATGTTTTTACAATTGTGAGAAGTGGGACAAAACATCTTTCGTAAATTATTTTTATTTTTTTTTCAACGAATTTATGTTATAAATCAGCAAATATATCTTGTGAATAGTATACAATAAATAATAAAGAATATATTTCGTAAAATTTTCATTACCTTGACTAGGTATGCTATATGACCTTTCTGAAGAGCATCCGGTGGATGAATCCAATTTCTATTAGTTCCTAATTTAAAATCGTATTAATTAGTATGATATGTATTTATATTTTTACAATAAATATTTACTTTATTTTTATGTTAATTATAATAAATTAAAATTACCTCCATTTTTACTTGATTGATTTTTATTGTTTGTTGTTTGGGCCCATTTTAATAGCGTTGAATTCCTCATACTTAGTTATTTATCAATCACCTAAAAAATTAATAATAAATTATAAACTCGTTGTCTACACATGCATTATTTTTTTTTTTAATAAAAATAATAATTCTTATAAATTTTTATTTTTATGGAAAATTTTTTCCATGAGTAAACGAGTCTCGTAAATATTATAATATTTAATATACTTTAGTTAATAAGTATTGATAAAAATCAATAAAGTCATTACTTTTACTACTTATTATAAAATGTATGATAAAAATCGCAAACTGGTAATTAATACTATATGTTTATTTTTAAATCGAGTATATTTAAATATTACTAAACATTTAGTTATACCCTTCGTTATATGGTTTAACGATTTTTATTCTGTAAATATATATACATATATATATTAATTAACTATCACGAAAAAAATTCCACTATGTGGAAAGTAACTCAAAATCATTAGTGAATCTGATAGTTTTTACTTTCGGCATAAGTGAAAAATTACTATTCCTTAAGGGAAAGACACAAACACTTATTAAAAAATACAAATGCTTAGTAAGTTTTAATTTTTGATAGGCTATCATAAATTAAATATTACTAAGCATTTGTATTTTTTTTACTAAGTGCTTGTATCATTGATAGCATATTTTATTTATCAAATAGTAATTTTTTACTTTTGTCAAAAGTAAAAGCTATCGGATCCCATCAGTGGTTTCAGGTTACTTTCCACATAGTAAATTTTGTTTACTTTTTTCCGTGTAAAAAAGTATGTATAAAATGCTATACAATATGCAAGAGTTACTATCTGTCTATAGTGATTCTTCTAAATTGGGAAAAGTAATAGATTTAAATATTATACAGCAATCAACAAATTACTAAACACTTGCAATTTTTCAAAGTAGAAAGATAAAATTAATCAACAATTTTTAGAGATAGCATATAAAAATATATATTAGGAATTCAGAGATTTTTGTTCAAAGGAGACATCAGACTAACAGACTGAGGACAGAATGGGTGGAAGAAATACGATCGATTTTAGATCATTTCGAGCGATAGGTTTTTTTTTGAAAATATATCAAACTGCCGAAAAAGAATACAGTATACAGTAGACGCTTTCCCGGGTCAAAAAAATAATCAAATTTGACTCTTTTGACTTAAATTTAAGCCGACAAAGCTAAAAAAAACCATTTCTGATTTGCTTTTGGCTAACTTGATCTACTTGGTATTTATTTAAGCCAAAAAACTCAAATTTGACTTGGTTTCGGCTTATAGCTGATTTAAAATTAAGCAAAAAAAAATCAAATTTACGTGATTTGTTTGACTTGGGCTACTATCAACTTTAGGGCCCACCGCAAGCGAATATTTGCTGAGTCATCTCGTTTTGCTTTTTAAAGCCTTCTTTTCCTCAAAAACAGAAGAAAAATGACCGATTTGAGATCATTTAGAGATGGGTTTTTCTTCTTCAAATATCAAACCGCCAAAATTTAATCCAGTGGATGCACTAACAACGAGTCTGAAGTCGAATAATTTAAAAAAAGAAACTGACTTCAACACTAATACAAAGGCCGGAAATAATTATCATATTAATAATAAAAAGTGGAAATGTGATAAAATTTTAATTTTATTTAATTGTATTCTAAAAAATTAAAATTTACTTTATTAAATAGATAGTCAAGTTTACTAATGGAGCTTACATTTTTGTTGCATACCCGAATAATAAAAATTACTAAATTGCCGAAGTGAGGCGAAAAAAATTTTTCGATCGTACAGCACACTCTGATGCTTCGCATCATGAGTCGTGCAATAAATAAAAAAAAAATCCTCAAGATAGTGAAAATTATACATTTTTAACTTTTCAATACAAATTTAGTAATTTTACTCCATATTTTCTAGCAAAATTCTCTAAATATTTTTCTCCATAGACTACAAAATCTATAATTAAAAAAAAAACGAAATGAATAGATAAAAACAGTTTTTTAGTTTAACTAAAAATTTTTTTAAAATTTGAATATATTATTGAACTATAAAAAATAACTTGACATTAACTTAAAATGACTTTTAATAGCTCTTTTAACAGTTATAATAGTCTTATTGTAAAATGTGCCATTTAAATGATCAATACATACTAGGTCAATTCCATAAAGCACAAATCTAAGTCTATTCATGAGTCAATTCTATCACTATCTACATCGTTATATAAACTATAGAAAAAAAAATTTATCAAATAAAAAGTAGAATAAGAATTAAAGTAAAAAAATTTTAATAGTACGATTAAAGTTCTATTTTTTTTTTTGTAATTAAATGGAAAATTTTGCTTAAATATTTTATTTTATTCAAATGTATTCGTTATTATAAACTCATAATTCTAACTAATTATATCGTATGTAAAATAAATCGGCGACTTGATATGCGGAGGAAAAAGAAACAAAACAAAGAGGTCGGCCATGTGGGTTGGTCGTGTCGTGCGAAACATACACCGTTAACAAGAGTACAGAGACTATTCAACAGGTAATGCACAAATAAAATTACATATGTGCATTATATTTCATTCATACTATTCATAAATGTACATATAAACTTTTAAATTTTAAAATTTATTTTTTACTTCCATTCCCATCTCAACAATCTTTTAATTCTTTACTTTGTAACTTATTATTCTTACGTTATACCAGAAATTATTCTATAGTTCAAAGTTCTTTTATAAAAAAAAGGCAAAAAAAATGTATTTCTTCTATACTTGTAATTAATGACTTTTTTTATAAATTTTTTTCGACTTTTAATGAATGAATATAAAATATTGTAATAAGAAAAGTAACGCTAATTTCTTAACTTTTTAAATGAAATTAATTAAATACTTTCTTTTATTAATTTCCGTTTCGATAATTTATTAATAATTAACATTATTGTAACTGTATCAGTAAATAAAATAGGTTGTTAAAAGTTAATTTAGTAATTATTTAAAAAATTATAATAATTCAAATTTTAAAAAATAAATTTTTGTTATGAAATTTTCAACTGATAAATTTTATGTTCATATAATTATAAGAACTTATTTGTTATTAGATTGGAAGTTGCAATCTTCACAGGGAAATTTATGAAAAAGATTAACTCAGCCCAGAAAAAAAGGATTCTTGGCGCAAGAAATATTTTGCATTATGAATTGAAAACAAAGATTTTTTTAGGACTGAAAATAATTTTTTGGTGCAAGAAATTTTTTCTTACCTCAAGAAAACTTGTTATTACACCAAGAAAATTTTTGTTTTTAATTTAGAATGCAAAAAATTTTCTTGGGGCAAGTAAAATTTGTTCGCGCCAAAAAATCCTTTTTTTCACTGAAAAAAAGATTTATTTGAGCCAAAGATATTGTATATTTAGATATGGCCAAATAAATATTTAATTGTAAAAAAGATATAATATATTTGAGAAATTTAATTGCGTGAAATAAGTGATTTATTTGTGGTAAAAAAATGGTCCAATTGCTATAAATAAATAAGGGCTTCAAATATATGTATAGTATCGCCAAATTTTAGGTTGCTTGTCACAACTTTAATATCTTTTAACACAAATATATCAATTACTTACCACAAATAAATAATGTATTTCCGTCAAATTATAAAATTATTTGAATCAACTGTCATATTTAGTTGTACCAAATATATTTATGTGTCATTAAGAAATATTTTCAAAAAAGCCACAAATAAATTGATTTATTTGGGCCAAATATTTCTTTTTTTCAGTGTTCTGTGTATGTGGATTTTTTTTTTTTTAGATGAATAATGTACAAAAAAAATGTACTTTTTATGAAACAAAATTTTAAAAAAATCATCTATCAATAGGATAAAAAAGTACGATCCGAAATCCTTTAGGACGAAACAGATTTTGAAATTGAAGAAAAATTTTCTAGTTTCATAAAGAAAATTAGACGAAATCAGGATATAGTGAATTTAAAAAGTTTGAATTTAAATTCATTTCATAATAAACTTTAATATGTATTACATATTATGACATTATGAATTTTTATCAAATATCTTCTCTAGGTAAATTAATAAAAATATACATTCTTTTAAATTTTTAAAAATCAAAATTTTTAATCAAAAATAAATTCGTTTAATTCAAGTAAATAAAAATTATTATTAAATAACTTTTGAGTAATTAAAGTATTTTTAATACTTTGGTAGATTTCGTTATGCTTACTTAATTTTGAAAATTAAAACTACACAGAAAAAAAGATTTCCTGGCTCTAGAACAATTTTGCATTATGAAATGCAAAAAAAATTTTCTTAGGACTGGAAAAAGAAAATTTTCGTTTTCAATTCATAATACGAAAATTTTCTTGAGGCGGTAAAATTTTTTTGCGCCAAGAAATAATTTTTTTCTATGTTCGTAAATATATTTACTCAATTAAAAACTTATTTTTTCGAATCTGCACTGAGAGAAAACATAACTTTTATAAAAAAAATCCATACTTGATTCAAGAAATTAATTTATCGAAAATTTGTAATATTTTTATTTGACTAAAAAAATTACAATTTATTTTACATAAAATTCTTTGTAAAAAAAATTTGACCCCGAAAGAGAATATTTTAGAAAAAAACTGCCAAATTCTTCTATTAAAATTTGAAACCTTTGTCGACACAAAACTTATCATGCATCTACATATTTTATTAGTTTCGATGATATAAGTTTTGATGAGAGAATTCAATAATTTTTTTTTTATATTTTATACTGCAACAAGTAAAGTTTTTTTTTTTAAAAACGACTACAAAAAGTTTGTAATTTCTTCAGTCTAAAAAAAAACTTTTTTGCAAGTTTACAATAAATTAATTGCTTGGATCAATAATGTATTTTTTTTTTTTTTATAAAAAGTAATTTTTTTCGCAGTGAACAATACAGTTGTGTTACGACATTTGTTAATTCTATTTATAAGAAATATAATATGCTTGGAAAAAACCCGAAAATATTATTTTTTAAACTACATCGTAAAAATTCATTCCTATCACGTTCCTTCAAAAATAATCGTGCAGATGAACAAAAAAAAATCAAGTCCCAGATCATATACCTTTCTTGTAAAAAGTTTTAACGTAAGTAAAAATAGAAAAAAAATTTTATTCAATTATCCAATTGATAATAAATATAAGGCCAATTACATAATGGTAATTTTATATACAAAACAAATTAGTTAGCAACTAAATTAGATACAACAGTTACTAAATAAGAAACTTGGTAATGACTCATATTAGAATGGATGCTTAAGGACAAATAAAAAAGAAAATATCATGAATAATGTAATACAATTTATTGCGTTGTAATTTAATTACAAAAATTAAATTTATTTTTCTAAAATTTAATTAACGAAATCATCGCCATAAATCGAGATCAATCTCTGATGTCAAAGAGAAGAAAAAATGATAAATGAAGAAAAAATTTTTAACGAACTTTGTAATTATTAGTAAGTAATGTTTTATATTTATCTTCAACTTGAATATTATTCTCAATTCCAAGTGCTAATCACAATGTTACCTAACAATATTCAAGGTAAAATAACTCAGTGCTTCACTGCAACTTTTCTTAGCCTTCATAACAAACCGTCCAATGCACTAGATTACTAATTTATAATTAAACAATTATTTTTTTCTTTTTTTTTTAAATCCATATACAGATCTCATATTTTATAAATATCTATTTATATTAAATCTTTGAACTATATTTTATAGATAAAAAAATGTTTAAAAATAAAACCAGTTTTCTATATGTTTGATATCTTATACCGGTTCAATGTCATTAACAGTTACATTAATACTTTTTAATTATTAATAGTGCATTAGTAAAAAAAAAAAATGATTTGAATAAATTTAAAATTGATAACATTAAAAATCAATTAATGTAGAAAACCTATTGATTGAAGTTATAAAAACAAAGCAAAAAAAAGAACTTAATTGAAATTGGAGAAAGATGTTGAGAAAGGAATCGGCATTTTTCCAAACGGATGCGGTCGATTAGAAAATGGCGGATCAGGTCAGAGCCCGAACTTTCTCTCTTGACTACATATATAAATTATAAACTCTTGCCTTGAAATATTTATCTAGTCACTCTATATTTATTTTTATCAAAAGTATAGTCTCGATCTATTTTTTATTTCATTTTAAGTTTAATTCAATGTCAAAGATTAGCGATAACCTCGTTATTAAAAATCATTAATCGGCAATTAATATCTATTTTAGCTGAAAAATTTGGGGTCTATTCGATTAATAATTCTTATCAATATTATTTTATATTTAAATTATTATTTTATGTATAAATTATAATTAGTAACGATATAATTTAAGTTATAATTTTAAATATTAAATAAATATGGTTATGGTCGAGACACTTGAGCCCCCTAGTTTAAACCGGTCAGCTCTTGTAATCGTTAAAGCTCTTTTATACTAACTTCACTTTAAATGACAAATTACAATCGACACGACTATTCAATTTAATGTATATTAATATACACACTTATATTCTTTGAAATATATGATTTGATAATCTCTGTTTTTAAGTAGATAAAATGGACAAAAAAAAAACAAAATATTTACATTGGAATTAAAATTTATGATGTTGAAGGTGACAGACATTAAGAAATTTGTTTACTTTTAGATGAAAATATTAAATACTGACAGAAATAATTGATTACAAATTCATCTGAAAAACTTAGTAATATTTCGCATATATTTTTGATAATTTATTTTAATAACAAATCTCTGATTACAAGAATCGATTCAAAGCGATTAGAAACGATTCACAACAATTCAAAAAGATTCAATTTTACTACTATATTATACATTCATCATTGAGTGAATCGTTTTGTTTAATCAGGGGTAACTCGTTAATAGAAACATGGAAATTTCAGATGTCTGCTTTTTTTAGCGACATAAGAATTTAAGTAATAAATAGTAGTTTATATATCGAGTGCAGTTGTGTATAGATGCAAGTTTTGACGATTCAATACCGAACCGGAGCTGAAGTTGTCAACATAACGAGCGTCTTTTACGGAGTTGTACTAGATTAACATATTAGTTTTTGTATGAAACACTTGAAAAGTGTTAATTAATGCCTATAGAAGGCAGGTAACAAAGAGCGCTAACAAATATGATGATAAATTTTGTCACAAAATTACTCAATGACACTTCGATATTTTTCGCACACTAGTTATAGTACATGCAACTAAAAAATAATATTTTTCCCACGGTTGACGTCACGAATTGAATTACTAGGTATCTCTATTACCCACTGTGTTATCTTATTTTCAGCTGCCGACTATAGGCGTTAAATAGCGTAAATTTCGAGTGTGTTACAAAAATTAATATTTTTCTGTATTCTTCTTGATTACTTATGGAAAATTTTAACAATTCTTAATGATTGATGTTTTTATAAAATTATAATTTTTTTGAATTTTCTATTTTAAATAAAAAATCTAAATTCTCTGTAGTTGTCTTGTTTCTCAACTATAATTTTTTAGTTTCAAAATATAACAAAATAATATATGATTTTTTAAAAATATTCGTTGCATAACTTTCATTGTATATACTTTTAATTTTCAAAATCTTTTATGTAATTTAACGACATACAATTTTAAATACATGACATTGTAACAATTAATTAATATCATTTTCAAATTATTTATTTTTACTATTTAAAAGTTAAGATAAACTGATATTTAAAACTGAAAATAATTTATTTTACTTATTATATTTGATTGGAGTAATTATTAAAAAAAATTGAAATAAATTTACAGTGTCGACATTATAAATAGTAAAAAAAAAGATGATAAATACAATCTGATTAAATAAATTGGTCTTAATTACAGAAAAAAAGTTTTTGTATTTTAAAATATTACTCAAGTTTGCCGATATCTAGTAGTTTTTTAATCTTTTTAAAAACAATAAATTATAAAAAAAAATTTTTTTGTAAAATTGCACCATTAGCTTTTTAAATTTTCTACACGTGCATATTTGTAATTTTTTATTTTTTTTAGTAACTGATTTGTTTTAAAAAAACTGAAAATTGTTAATTGTCTACGAACTTTAGGATCATAATTTAAACTGATTTTGAATATTTTTTAAATTGAAAGTCAAAATCATAAAATTTTTTTTCTTTCTAAAATTCACATTTGAATTATAATTTTTTTTTTTAATTTAAAAGGTTTCAATTTCTAAACAATGCAATCTTGGAAAAAAAGTTAAATGCCACATTAAATTTATATAAAAAATTAATGAATATAAAAAAATATAAATTCTTATGCACCCTAATGAAAACTCTAATGTAACAAAAATAATTAAAATTGCAATAGAACTTACCGATATTAATTGTTAAATAAATATATAGTTTTAATAATTTTTTACACCCGCCCGAGGCACAATGAGTATTAAAACAAATAATTAGTTTGTTAATAATTAACTGAAAAATTTATTAATGACTTTTAAAATTTTTTAAATATTTAAAGATAATCACAAACACAATTAATATCGAATCCAAATAATAAAAGTTAAATAATAAATTGCAAATTATTTTTACAAGCGTAATTCTGACATTTGCATACAGAGACCACCGAGACACTGAGAAAGTGTTTTAAAGCGTTCGTAGTCTGGGGAAGTGGGTTTTTACTGTCAGTGAGTAGGGGAAAGGATATGAGCAACAATTCTATTCAACAAGACAGACAAGAGACCAAGAGTTAAGTTTACCTGTTCATATCATCATTTTATATTTAATGTACGGAAAAAAGTCCTTTACTTAAATTAAAAAGGAAATTCCTAAACTTAAATCTGGAAAATAAAACTTTGACATGTATATATATTTATATACGTATAAGAAATTTTTTTAACAGGTAAAATAGAATTAGATTTTTTTTTTCTTTTTCATTGATGATGAACATGTATAAAGGACAATTTATAAAGTAAAGATTGAAAGAGAGAGAGAGAATGGAAGAGTGAAACAGAGAATGGTAGTACCAGTCACGGACGAGATCAGAGCGTGTACTATTACAAACACTAACATTCGATCTATTCTGTATGTTATCTATTTTATCTAGACAAAAATTAATCATCAACATCAGCTTTAACATTAATTTAAAATTTATTATTATTTTTTTAATTTTAATTCCGTATAATTTGATATCTTAATTATTTTGTTACAATATTCCTTAATATATTAATATTGTTAACATCGAGTAGAATTAAAATTTTTTTTGTTATTTTACAGTTTATATTTTTTTATTTGTATTAGGGTACGGTATTTATAGCTTCCGGTTAAATTAATGCTGGGCGAAAGTAGGGAAAGTATAATATCATTCTTGTGTTGTACTATTTGATATTTTTTTTTATACGACTAGTATAAATAATCACGTGTCTTTTTCTTTCACCTTTTAATTTCTTTACTTAAAAAAATTTTTTTTTAAAAACTTTTTTACAAAATGTTATTCGATATGTATTAATCAACTCAATTTTATATTTATATAATATACGTAGATAAATATAAATATATAATATTTCATTTTTGTTAAATTAAGATTAAAAGTGTTGAAATACAAAACCCAATTGATAATTTCGATTTAAAACTCATATAAATATAAAGTAATATAAAATTAATATATTAATATTCGATGGAAAAATGTTTTATATATTTTATTATAAATTTTTTAGAATTTCGAATTTCAAAAAATTAACATTACTCTTTAGTTCTCACATGTAATTTAAAATTTTTTTTATTTCATTGTATGAAAAAATGATTTTATGGATAATAAGTAATTATATGATTCATTAAAAATGTAACCATTGACTTCAACTCTTGGGAGCAGTCTTAGAAGTTTTCGCTCCATTTTAGATTTTTTAAAAATTTTATCTAATTACTTAAAAATTATTCGTCTCTTTATTTTTTTTCTTTACTTGAATGCTATTTGACCGATTGATCTCAAAATCTAATTAACCATAAGAAGCCTTTCAATTTAAATTCTAAAAGAACTATTTTAATTTATCTAGCTTCGAAACGTGTTGATGTAAATTTTGCGCACGCACGTTTGCGAATGTTTAAAAATTATTTTTAAGACTTCAAAGTAAGAACATTTGTTGAGAAATATTGTTTTTTTATTTCGTAATTAATAAATATGTCTTTAAACTATTAAAATATATATAATTTCCAGAACAAAAAATACAAATTCATTATTTTAATTAATTATCAAATAAACTTCTTATAATATAAATTTTTACAATAATTGTAAGGCAATTATTAAAAATAAAGCATTCAAATTTTTTTTTAAATTCCCGCTATAAATTTTTTTATTCATATTGTAATAAAAAAATTATTTAAAAAAAAAAAAAAACTTGAATTCATGATAGGAAAAAAAAACGATTTCTAAATTCAAATTACAATAATAATCACCTGTGCGTGAGTATTTAAAATAGTGTTTTTTTAGAGCGCTTATGAAAAAAAAATTATTCAAATAATCGGATTACAATAACCATTATTGTAATAGCTACGATTTAAAGAAATTTTTCTTTCGATCAATTATTTTATCTTGAATTTTTTTCTTTCAAAATATTTATGTTTTTCATTTTAAAATAAAATTCAACTATCAAAGTGCCACACGAAAAAAAAATAAACTATATAAATTGAGAACGACAAGTAGTATAATGATAAAGTGATCAGTAAATACTATCATTCTAAATAGTAATTTTTTCATTCATGATTAAAACGTGAATAATTACAGGATAAGTATAAAAATTCATTGTCTATGCAAGAAAAATTACTATTTGAACTTTAAAAATCGTTACTGATATTTAGGAAATTAACGTCACGTATTATAAAATTTATTAATTGGAATGTTGAAATTCCCCATATTGACACCCGGGTTCCGAGATATAATTTCAAATACTAATTTTTAAAGTTTATTTTTTTCCTTGCAAGAATTATACTTATATTATATTCTGAAGTTTTAATATAATAAAGAAAGATTGACATGTTCTAATATTAAAAATAATGATACGTAAACTGGTGTCAAATACGCCTACGTAATAATCAGAAGGCGAATAAATGATAAAATACGCCCACTTTGATAACAGTTGAAAGTTTATGTCTTTATTGCAATATTTTATGTCCTGTAATATTGGGAGTAAAGTTTAACCCATTAATTCATATATATCCATGAATTTTAATTGGAAATTAAATCAATTCCTCTATTGTTATTTTTATTATATAATAATTTTTTTAATTTTAGATTTCTATATTTTTTAATCTCGAGCATGACAGATCAAACACTTAGATACCAATAATTTTAAATACTGCAATAGAATACATAAATTTTTATATTATTTACAAAATAATTTCGCGAAGTAAAACTTTCGCGGGTCAAATGGCTGAAATACAGTAATATTATATAAGGTCACAAAAAATATCGTTTAATTATTGATACTTAAATAAGTCATACATTTATAATAGAGCATAAAAAAATTGTTTTTATTGGAAATGAATTTATTGCACGCAACGAACGCGAAATTTTAAAATTAAAACTTTAAATCGGAGTAGATGCAGATTAAAATAAAATTCACAGGACTCCAAAATCAATCTGCTGAAAAAAATACTCTCTATTTACTTCGTATGTGGAGTGATTTTTTTAGAACTCCAAACCAGGACTTAAAACGTGTCGACTACTCCGCAACTTCAAATCAACTAAAAACTATGTAGCGAATGATTCACTAAGTAAATAATGGAATTAAATGTAAACCGAATAAAATTAAAAAAATGCTCATTTATAGAATTTTAAAATCAGTGTGTGCATTTTTTCATATTTTTATGATTTTAATTGTTCAATTCGTATATTTGTAATTTGAAATTTTTCTCATATCCGCTATATTTACACTCATATAAATAAATAAACAAGAACACTGCATTCACATGTGACAGAGTGAATTCATCAGATTAAAAATTCACATCGAATTTTTAACAGTGTACTTTTTTTTCTTGGCTGTAACGACTATATTTTTTTTAATTATTACCAACTTTTTGCTAATTATAATATATGATAATAAAATTAATTAAATCTTACATTAAATAAGATCAGAAGCTTAGTTAATGATTTTGAAGTTAGCAGACAACTAGTAATTTTCGGATTTTTTTTTCAGCAAATCAATTACAAAAAATCAAAAAACAAAAATATGCACATGTAGAAAATTTTAAAAACTACAGGTGCAATTTTTTCAAATAGTTTTTTTTTTATAATTTATTGTTTAAAAAAAAATCAAAAAAATATTAGACGGCGGCTAACTTCAGTATCATGCTTAATTAAGTAAAAAAGACTCAAGTTAGTGTGGACCACTTAATAACTCTTTGATTTCAATTGCACATTTGCTTCTGCATATAGAATTAACGCGATCTTGAAAATAAATAAAAAAAAATTCACGTAGATAAAAAAGTTTTTCATTATTAAGAATTTAAAAAACTCAAGGGAAAAAAACCTGTTCAAACATCCCAATTACTAGGACATCCGGGATGTCCCGGATGGATGACAACCCTAAATCTAATAGAATTATAAATTTATTTCTTAAGAGTTAAGTTCTTATTCATTGAAAAACATTTCAACAAATAAAATAAAATAAAAATGATTGCAATTCGATGAATTTGCTTTTTTTTTTTTAATTTTCACTTTCCATTTCAGAAAAAAATATGATATTGAAGTTAGCCGACGTCTAATAATTTTTAAATTTTTTTCAAAATGATAAATTATAAAAAAAAAAAATATTCAAAAAAATTACATCTATAGTTTTTTAAATTTTCAACACAGAAAAAAAGTATTTCCTGGCATAAGAAATTTTTACTCGCTCCAAAAAAATTTTTACTTGCCCTAAGAAATGTTTTGCATTATAAATTGAAAACGATAATTTTCTTGAGTCGAGAAAAAATTTCTTACGCCAAGAAATTTTTTCTAGTTCGGAGTAGAATTTTGTTTTTATTTCACAATGCAAAATTTTCCTTGCGCCAAGAAATCTTTTTTTTCTGTGTACATGTGCATTAGGGTGAGCCAAAAAAACCAACCTATCGAATTTATGTCTTAAAAAGGACCTATAAATCGAGAAAAAAATTCTCCCATTGGGCAAAATTTTTAGCTCAATTTTAAAAGATGTCGGTAGCCATTTGAAATTTCCCATTTAAATAACATGCAAAAAAATTTTTTTTGATTAAAAATATTATAACTTTTGAACCGTGTGAGACAAAAATTCGGCTCTAGAATATTCTTGTAGGGCATTAAATTTCTTTAAAAAAAGTCCTGGGAGTCGAATTTGTAAACTTGATATTTCGTATACTAACAGGCCATCAAAGTCTAGAGTAAACAGAATCATACAAATTTAAGGCTTCATTATTAAAAATATCAATACTACGAGAAAATTTGTTCTACATTTGGTGCAATGAAATCACCAACAATATCCACGTTGTAACAAATAATATTTTGTTATCGATCACAATAAAAGAAAAGTATTTGGAAAATCCAAATAAAACCTTACATTTGTATGATTCTGTTTACTCTAGACTTTGATGGCCTGTTAGTATACGAAATATCAAGTTTACAAATTCGACTCCCTGGACTTTTTTTAAAGAAATTTAATGCCCTACAATAATATTCTAGAGTCGAATTTTTGTCTCACACGGTTCAAAAGTTATAATACTTTTAATCAATAAGAATTTTTTTGCATGTTATTTAAATGGGAAATTTCAGATGGCTACCGACATCTTTTAAAATTGAGCTAAAAATTTTGCCCAAAGGGAGAATTTTTTCTCGATATATAGGTCCTTTTTAAGACGTAAATTCGATAGGTTGGTTTTTTTGGCTCACCCTAATGTGCATATTTTTCGTTAAAAATTTTTTTTGTAATTGATTTGTTGAAAAAAAAATCCGAAAATTGTTAATTGTCTACTAACTTCAGGGTCATAAAAAAAAATGATCCTGAAATTGATGGACAATCAACACTTCGGTTTTTTTTTTTTTTTTTTTTTTTTTTTTTTTTTTTTTTTTTTTTTTTTTTCAACAAATCAATTGCAAAAAGAAAAAAACTATAAATTTGCACGGTTTGGAAATTCAAAAAATAATGGGTGCAATTGTTTCAAATGATTTTTTTTTATAATTTACTGTTTGAAAAAAAAAATTCAAAATTTATTAGACGTCGGTTAACTTCAGTATCATAAAAAATAACTTGTTCTTGTATTTATATAATTAACATTCATTGAAATTTGTATATATTTTTAAACTTTGATTGTCTGATAATTAACATGATAAACTTCAGTTGCACGTAACGTGTTTTTTTTTAATTTTGAAAACCTGTCTAACTGCAGAATAATTGCACGGAAATGAATACCAATTCCATGATCATCAGAATAATTATTAGTCGAAGGTCACACATAAAACTATTATATTATATTATAAAAAATTATCAACATCGTAAAATTTTAAGTCGTTAAAAAATGATTTAAAATTAATCATCTCTTTTTATCAGACAAATTATGAAATTATTTTTTGCGAAAACATTAATAATTTAAATCCTTCTTTAATTTTATATTTTTATCTTTTTTGTTTGTTGATGATAATAGTATACCGTTGTGAAATGTATAAATATTTATTATTTTCTTGGTAATGAGTACGTATATGTACACACATTTATTTTATTGTTTATTATTTACGTACATACATAAAGTCAGGAATTAAAAATATACACAAAGGATTTTATTCCGGTTCAGATTTCAATGGTACATTACAAAGAGAAATTCCGAAATAGAAAGTTTGTCTAGGAATATTTCTTATTGTCTATACAATCCTTCATTTATATTAAAATTTTTTACATTCAAAAACTTAAATGGTTAATAAATTTTTCTAAAGAAAAAATTTTACTTACAGAAGAAAATTTTCAGACTCCAATTTGTTACTTCTTGAAAACTAAGTAATTTAAAAAAATATTTATCACTTCTTTTACTGAACAAGTTTTAAACCACTTTATTATTGAAAAAAAAAGTTATTTACTTCTTGAAAAGAATATATTATTATCTTTATATTTTTAAAATTAATTTAAATATGATTCTGAAATTAGTTTTTTTTATTTGATTATTTTATTTATGTTTGTTAAAATTTTTACAATGTATTAAATTTTGTATCCGACACAAATCCCGGTTTTCACATACAACGAAAACTGAAGAAAAAAAAACTGTATTTAAAGGAAGAATAAAATTAACAAACTGAACCACCTCAAAGAAACGAACCTGTACCGGCTGATCTAAGTCGATGTATATGTATGAAATAGTGTTATAAATATATAAATAAGTATATATTTATGTATGTAAATCGAGTTTTTGATGTGTCTGTAGTAGTCGCAGATGTCCAGTCGTTTTTATTTCTACTAACTAAACTGTGCGCTCCATCTCTGTTAAACTATTCAACGGATTAAACAACTGTTGAGTTTTTAATAATAAAATAAAACAAAACAATAGACTGATATTTTGAAGGGGGCGTACATATTATTTTCCCGAAGACCAGAATGAACATCTTACCATTAAAACAGAATGCCAGGGAAGTTTAGAATTTTATTAACAGATGGAACTGTCAGGCAGATTGTGAAATATAATTTATAAGACCGGTGATCGTGATGATCATGACCGAACGCTCTAAGGCGTAAGACTTAGGTTTTTTTTTTTTTATAAAGTTTATTTGCCTTATTCAAATACAAGTAATACAATAAATGAAAAATATATTGTTTAATTGGCTGCAAATAACTTAAAAAATAGCCATTGTTTGTATCTATGAATTAAATACGAATTGTTGGGCTCTTTGAGAGCAGCTGGCAATCCTGGAAATCGTTTTGGAGATGTTTCTTCGATGGTTTATTGTAGTCTTTAGTTGATAGGCTCATTTAAGCTGGTGATGCCATTTTCGTTTAGTTTTAGTATCATGATGTAAAAATATAATAATTTTATAAAAACTCATCTGGGATTTTGGTCTTGTTGTTAATTTATATATTAATCTTATTTACAATATTTACATTATGGACAGTAGGGTGTCCGTTATTTACCAAATTAGATTTTTTTACTTGGGTATGATATAAATCATATATTTGTGATCCAAAAATAATAAAAAAAAAATAAAAAGTTTATTCTAATGCCGTTTAACCCTGCCTAAGTAATGATCCATTCTCATTTCAGTACAATGAGAAAAATGTAATTACTTGCTTAAAAATGAGTGCACAGTAATGACTAATACATATTTTTGTAGGAAATTTCCCGTATCTAACACTTTTTCCTTAAATCCAACCATTTGAGTGATATCGAAGCTCAAAGTTGATAGATTTAAAAATGAATGTTTTTCACACAAAATTTTGCTCTGATGATATAAAAAATTTCTTTTTTTTCGAGCTTAAATATCTCTTAAACGGTTGAGTTTATCGAAAAAATTACAGAGACCTTTTTTGTAGAGCGGTAAATTTCCGACGAAAAACTGTTAATAGCCTACGTAAATATTTGTTTGCTGAAGAGTTATAGAATTTTAATCGAAAAACATTCATTTTTAAATCTATAGATGATATATCAACTTTGAGCTTCGATATCACTCAAATGGTTGGATTTCGGGAAAAAGTGTTGGATACCTTTTTTGAAGAGCAATAAATTTCCTATAAGAAAGTTTATAGCGCTTAATTTTATGTCTAGGTGTTAGAGAGTTACAAAATTTCGAACAAAAACGCAAATTTTTTTAAACAAATCTAACTTTGACCTTCAATATCTCTTAAATAGTTGGATTCACGAAAAAAACATAAGAGACCTTTTTTGAAGAGCGGGAAATTTCCTACAATAATATGTATTAGTCATTACTGTGCACTTATTTTTAAGCAAGTAATTACATTTTTCTCATTGTACTGAAATGAGAATGGATCATTACTTAGGCAGGGTTAAACGGCATTAGAATAAACTTTTTTATTTTTTTTTATTATTTTTGGATCACAAATATATGATTTATATCATACCCAAGTAAAAAAATCTAATTTGGTAAATAACGGACACCCTAGTGCGCATGTGTACATGTGTGCGGGTAAGTGTGCGCATGGATGCGCGTGTGTGGAGGTAAGTGTGCGCACGTGTGCATATGTGCGGGTAAGTGTGCGTATGTGTGCGGGTAAGTGTGCGCATGTGTGCGGGTAAGTGTGCGACCCCGTATTTATGTACATGTGTGCGTGCATGTGCACGTGCGTAGATATATGTATGTATGTGTGTATGTGTGTGTGCGAGTGTGTGTGTGTAAAATTAATCACTTTCCCAGTTAATCAAATTACACATAGACAAGCGACGATTTGTCGCAGAGATATCAGCCTTCAAACAGAAAACGATCCTTTTGGCTTTGATCATCGATATTTAAGGTACCAATGATCGCACAGAAAGTTGAAGGGTGGCGTTGAAAACTTGAATAAATTCCCAACTAGACCCTGTCATCATTTTTTGGAAAAAAAAATTTTTTTTATTTTTAACATCCATTAGAAGTAAGTACAAAAAATTACTTTTTTTGGTTTTCTAGTAAATCAATCGCAACTCTGCAAATATCGATAAAAAAATTAATGTTGCCAGGGACTTTTTTAGCTTAATGTACCCCCAAGACCTCTGTAAATTTTTAAATTGATCTATCGAACCGTTTTTTGGGAATCATCGATCAGTTTTGCTAAACAATTAAAGGAGCAAGTTTTGTTCCTTTCATTGTGTAATCATAATCAAAATTAAAAAATTATTTCTTTAGGACTTTTCTCAAAGTTTTGCATTGGTGACTCAGCAAATGCAAAGAAATGAAAAACAAAATAAAAAATTTCCAAAAAATGTCAAAAAAAAAATTTAGAACACAAAAAAAAAGTTTCAATTTTTTATTTTTCTTCGATTTTTTTTGACATTTTTTGGAAATTTTTTATTTTGTTTGTCATTTCTTTGCATTTGCTGAGTCACCAATGCAAAACTTTGAGAAAAGTCCAAAAGAAATAATTTTTTAATTTTGATTATGATTACACAATAAGAGGAACAAAACTTGCTCCTTTAATTGTTTAGCAAAACTGATCGATGATTCCCAAAAAACGGTTCGATAGATCAATTTAAAAATTTACAGGGGTCTTGGGGGTACATTAAGCTAAAAAAGTCCCTGGCAACATTAATTTTTTTATCGATATTTGCAGAGTAGCGATTGATTTACTAAAAAACCAAAAAAAGTCATTTTTTTGTACTTACTTCTAATGGATGTTAAAAATAATAGTATATTACACACCTAGGGAAGTAAAGTAAGAAATGTCTCAGATCACATGTAATTGTTGGCCGAGGCGAAGCCGAGGTCAACAAACATGTGGTCTGAGGCTTTCTTATTTACTTCCCGAGGAGTGTATACTATTTTTCTCCTCGACGGAGGCGGAAAGCGGCAACTTCGTTTTGCACAGCGGGACGAAAGTTGACGCTTTCCGCCCGGAGGTGAGAAAAAAAATTTTTTTTTTCCAAAAAATGATGACAGAAGCCGTGTAGGGAATTTATTCAAGTTTTCAACGCCACCCTTCAACTTTCTGTGCGATCATTGGTACCTGAAATATCGATGATCAAAGCCAAAAGGATCATTTTCTGTTTGAAGGCTGATATCTCTGCGACAAATTGTCTTACGGGGTTAAAAAAAAATCAAATTGAAGCTGAATAAATTTGCTTAACGAGCTATGCATTCGTTTAGTTAAAAGAATTTTTCCGCGGTTCGTGGGCTCTTCGGAAAAAAAAAAAAAAATTTTGAAACTTTTTGTCTCGCGGTAATTCTCATGTTTGCGCAATAACTGGAGCTTTTAAAAAATTTTGAAAAAAATGCACCAAAACTAGAGATTTTAAGCTATAAAATGCTTTTTTTTAAATCTCAATATGATTATTTTTCACCAAGTAACAGCCTTCCAAAAATCACTAAAAAATTTATAAAATTTTTCTGCTCCTTTAATTTTTTGCATTAGTGTATTAAAAAGTATTGGTGAGTTCACCGTACCTTGTTGCAGCCTTTCATATATGTTAAAAGTTAAGGATGAGAAATTTAGCACGTCCCAGGTCTTGAAAGTTTTTCCCTGGATCATGTCATATGTTAATAGAATAAGCCAAAGGTTAAACACATCTTATCATAGTGAATGTAAGCCCTGTGAGCCATACAGAGTCGAAAGCTTTTTCCAGGTCTATGAGGACAGCAGCTGTGAAGTCATTAAAATGTAGTCCTTTTAGTATATCCGTGATAACCTTCTGTGCAGCATGACAAGTTGAGTGCTGTCTTTTGAACCCGTTTTGTTGGTCTGGGATAATTTTTTTTTTCTTCGCAGACCGCGACTATTAGTTTGTTTAGGTTTGTTTATTACAATTTCATAAACTTTGCTAAGATTGGCGGGTAAGTTAATGGGTCTGTAGCTTGCTGGTTTAGAAGCGTCTTTATTTTTTTTGAGTATTGGGAGTACCTTCACCTCTTTCCAGCAACTTGGATAGTAGCAATTATTTAAAGCGTTGTTAATGACGATTGTTAGTGCTAGTATCATGGAGTCCGGTAGATGCTTTAACGCAATAGCTGATACCTCGTCTGGGCCACTCTACAGCTTGTTTGGTAGACATTTTAGTATTTTTGTGAGTGAGTAAAAGTTGTAGAATTTGAGTTGATGTTCTCCCTGATTCAGAAATCTAATTTGAAATAATTCAAACACGATTCGAAACAATTCAAAGTTGGCAAAATTGACTATATATAGATATACACTTTAGCATGGATTGAATTATTCCAAATTAGATTTCTGAATCAAGACTTCGCCGTTTGAAGGGGAAGATGCTTTGTTGTTGAGATTTAACGTTGTGAACGTAGTGTTGCTATTGCTTTAAGTATTGCTCTAGCTTTGTTTCGATTTTTTCAGCTGCTGCATTGACTATTTTTTGTTGAGGGGTTCCAGTGTTAATGTACCGTGGGGAGTTAATGGCTTGGTAATGCTCGCCGATAATGTTGAGTTTATCAGCGGGGTCTGTTATTAATATTTTGTTGTTTGTTATAACTGCTCTTGTCAAATCAATTAGATTATTCGTTAATAGCTTTGAGTTAGGCTCAATTTCTTGAGCTTCTATTTCTAGAGTTCCTCTTGGACATATAGGAAATTGTTTAATTTGGGAACGAATTCGCTTGATTTACGATGGTTAATTTGCTTGAGTAAGTTTTCCCAGTAGCTGATTACTGCTTTGCTAAACTCTTTTTTAATTTCTTATATGCCCATTGGTTACTTTTTTTTCATTTTATTTATGCACTGATAGAAGGATTTCTTAGTATTTGAGAAATCATTTCTTAAACATCATTTTATTGTATTTAACAAATATTTCTTACTATTTAAGAAATCTGATACAGTCTACTCTGAGATATTTGAGAAATACGAAAAAAAAAAAAAATTTTTTTTTCGTTTTTTTTTTGGATATTTTTGAAACTGTTCAATCGATCGATTCCAAAATCTAATCAGCTCTAGAACTCGATAAAACCTTTCGATTGCCGCCAACAACGTCTCAATCAGATAATCCGTTCGAAAGATATCGTCGACGAAAGAAATAGTAGAAAACGGTTTTTTGTAAATATCGTCGAAACGACTGAACCAATCATTCACAAAATTTTATAAGCTCTAGACCTCAATAAAACGTGCCTATTGCCACCTCAACCGTCTCAATCGGATAATCCATTCGAGAAATATCGTCGACGAAGGAATGGAAAAAAATTTTTTTAACTTCCCGCTAAGAAAATCGACGATTTCCGAAAAAGTTATTGTTTTCACCCCGATTTTCGAAAATCGGGTTTTCATCATATGTCTACGTTTGAAGGTGCTAGGATGCTATTCTGACATTTTCAGAGCGATGTCCGTATGTCCGTATGTGTGTGTGTGTGTGTGTGTGTGTGTGTGTGTGTGTGTGTGTGTGTGTGTGTGTGTGTGTGTGTGTGTGTGTGTGTGTGTGTGTGTGTGTGTGTGTGTGTGTGTGTGTGTGTGTGTGTGTGTGTGTGTGTGTGTGTGTGTGTGTGTGTGTGTGTGTGTAAACCTCTCATATCTTTTTAATGAATGAACCGACTTAGATGCTTTTTGCGGCATTTGAAAGATTTCGTCTGAACTTAGGATTCCAGAAAATTTTAGATCATTTAGTCAAATAGACTCTGAGATATTCAAGAAAAACGAATAAAAAAAAATCTGGGCGTCGGTTGACCCTGCGGGCCAGCCCCAAAATTTCCTGTTGTTTTCGAGCTCAAGGAGTTTGAAAACATTACTCTGAATATATTTTCGAGCTCTTCTAGATCGAAAATGCTATTACCTGCGATTATTTTTTATGAGCTTTTCAAGCTCTACCAAGTTGCGTTTTTTGCTAAAGTTTGACAAGTTAAGAATCGAAAATTGTTAATGAAGAAGCGGTTGTTAAATTTTTATTCTCGATTATGTTCTCTGAAATAAATATGTTGAGGCAGAAATCAATGTCAGTGATCAAAATCAAGATTTGAATGAGTTTTGACTTAGGTCAGAGCAATAATATATGGAATATCCGAGAAAAACATTAAAGACTGGAGTTATAAAATTTTTACTGACAGTATGTTTAAAACTAAGGAACAAGTTATATGACATTATCTGATGATCGGAAGAGACTATAAAGAGAAAGATTTGGTATGATTTCAGACACATTTTAGCACATTATATTTTGATTTATCCGGAAAAAATAACATTTTATGTTATTTTTGTAACTTTTCAGCGCCGATATCTTTTGAACTAATGAACCGATTGTGACTTTCGAGGTGGCATTCGGCGCGTTTTATTGAGTTCTCGAGCTGATTAGATTTTGAAATTGATCAGATGAGTCACTTCAAAGATAATCGAAAAAAATCGTTTTTTATCATTTCTTTCGCCAACGATATCTCTCGAACAAATGAACCAATTGAGATGGTTGAGGTGGCATTCGACGCGGCTTATAAAGTTCTAGAGCTGATTAGATTTTGAAGTCGATCGTTCGAGTCGTTTCTGAGAAATCACTAAAAAGCTAAAAAAAAAAATTTATTTTTTTTCGTAATTCGCCAATATTTTCGAGTCTGCTTGATCAAATGATCTGAAATTTTCAGGAAAGTTGAGGGCCAACAAGCTCTTTCGATTGCCACTTCAACCATCCAAATCGATTCATTAGTTAAAAAGTTACAAAGAGTTTACACACACACACACATATATTTTCGAAAATCGAGTTTTCACCAGATGTCGACGTTTTGGGGTCCTAGGAAGCTATTCTGACTATTTTCAGAATGATGTCCGAGTGTATGTATGTATGTATATGTGTGTGTGTGTGTGTGTGTGTGTGTGTGTGTGTGTGTGTGTGTGTGTGTGTGTGTGTGTGTGTGTGTGTGTGTGTGTGTGTGTGTGTGTGTGTGTGTGTGTATGCGTGTGACCAGTCCATAACTTTTCAACTAATCAACCGATTTGGATGGTTAAGGTGGCAATCGAAAGAGCTTGTTGGCCATCAACTTTCCTGAAAATTTCAAATCATTTGATCTAGTAGACTCGAAAATATTGGCGAATTACGAAAAAAAAATTTTTTTTTTTTTAATTTTTTATTGATTTCTCAGAAACTACTTAAACAATCGACTCGAAAATCTAATCAGCCCTAGAACTTAATAAAATGCGCTGATTGCCACCTTAGCTATTTCAATCGGTTGATTTGTTCGAGAGATATCGCGGGAGAAAGAAATGGTAAAAACCAGTTATTTGCGAATATCTTTGAAATAACTCTTCCAAACAATTCTAAAATCAAAAATTTATGTGACCAGTGTATAGTGTATATACTTTTTTTTATCGGGATAAGAGCATATGAAAATCTTAACTTTTAGAGATCAGTTAGATATATCCGACAAACATTTAAAAGTTACGATTTTTATCGCTTGAAATCCAGAATATTATCTGAAAGATATCAGAAAGAACTCTTATATGAATGAAAACATGCCCTTAAAATTTTTTTTGGTGAATAAGAGCTTTTTATTAATTGATAAAATACATTTATAAGTCTTCACTGTAGTGTTATATTTTTTCTCCTGCTGTTACAGGGAGTAATTTGTCGTATTCCTCATTGGTTATGCATATACCTTGAGTATCTACAGTAAAAAGAGCGGTGTTAAAAATGGACTCATTTTAACTCCGCCCGGTGTTAAAATAAAATTACACCGGTGTAGGAGGCGTAATTTGGCGGTGTTAAACCGGTGTAAAAGCAGGGTAAACTGCGTCTGCTCGGAGTATTAGCTTTGGGAAGCTTATAAAACACAAAAAATATCTTGAAACACACACACGCACTCAAATACGCACACCCACACACTCACACACAAGAGGGCACACACACGCAAGCGTACACGCACGCGAGTGCACACATACACGAGTGCACACACGATCGCACAAATGCACACACACCACGCACAGACACGCGAGCGCACACGCACACTCTCACACACACACGTACACACAGGCTTGCTCGCACACTCACTCAAACATGCGAGTGCACACACGCACACACACACACACACACACACGAGCGCACACTCACTCAAACACGCTAGCGCACACACACGCGAGTCAAACTCACATCCACGAGCGCACACACGCGTACGTGCACACACACTCAAACACACATGCACACACAAGCACACACATATGCACACATTCCCAAAGTAAAATATTTTAACACCGGTAAAGAATATTTACACCAGCGGCGGCGTAATTTTCTCATCGCTTACGGGGTTAAAATTTACCGCCAATTTTAACACCTACACCGCTTGGACTTACCCCAGAGTTTTTTTAGAGTGTAATACGAAATGCATTTATGTCCTTCACAACAGTTGTTTCCTTGTGATGGATGGCACTACAGAAAAATTATAGTTTATTGAGAAGTCAAAACAATAAACTTTTTTCTATTAACTTTCAAGCATCGTACTTATAGGAAATTAAAATTAAAAAAAAAAAAAAAAATTAAGCCCTTAGCTGCAAATCGTTAAATTTGGAATTTAACAATTAATTAGGACTTTAAAGTGAAAAGTATGAAATATTCAAATTTTTTAGTCTTGCCCGAGATTTAATATCGACTGTAGTTTATTAAATGTTCAATTTGAGGGTTAAAAGGTAAAAACATAGAATTTTATCAGTTTGAAATTATTGATTAAAGTTTAGAGTTTTTCCAAATTATTCATGTCTACTTCTAATTTTTTTTTTCACTGTGTTATAATAATTACTTACCCAATCGCCAGGACATGCTGCTGGTACAGCGAGTAATTTGTCGTGTTCCTCATTGGTTATGCATGTACCTCGACGATACACTGTAAAAAGAGCGGTTTTAAAAATGGACTGATTTTAACTCTGCTCGGTGTTAAAATGAAATTACACCGGTGTAGGAGCCGTAATTTGGCGGTGTTAAAATACCGGTGTTAGACTGGTCTAAAAGCAGGGTAAACTGCGTCCGCTCAGAGTATTAGCTTTGGGATGCTTATAAAACGCAAAAAATATCTTGGCACACACGCACACACACACACACACACACACACACACACACTCACTCAATCTCACGAGCACACACACGCGAGCGCACACACACGCATATGCACACATTCGTAAAGTAATATATTTTGACACCGGAAAATAGTATATTACACACCTAGGGAAGTAAAGTAAGAAATGTCTCAGATCACATGTAATTGTTGGCCGAGGCGAAGCCGAGGTCAACAAACATGTGATCTGAGGCTTTCTTATTTACTTCCCGAGGAGTGTATGCTATTTTTCTCCTCGACGGAGGCGGAAAGCGGCAACTTCGTTTTGCACAGCGGGACGAAAGTTGACGCTTTCCGCCCGTCGAGGAGAAAATTTCTTTTAACACCGGTAAAGAATATTTACACCGGCGGCGGCGTTATTTTCACACCGCTTTCGGGGTTAAAATTTAACACCGCCAATTTTAACACCTACACCGCTTGGACTTACCCCGGTGATTTATTACAGGGTAATACGAAATGCATTTATGTCCTTCACAACAGCCATATCCTTGTGATGGATGGCACTACAGAAAAATTATATTTTACCGATTTTTCATTTTTTTAATAGAAATTGTTGTAGTTTATCAAGAAGTCAACACAATAAACTTCTTTCTATTAACCTTCAAGCAACGCACTTATAGGAAATTAAAATTAAAAAAAAAAAAAAAAAGTCCTTAGCTGCGAATCGTTAAATTTGGAATTTAACCATTAATAGGACTTTAAAGTGAAAATTATGAAATATTCAAATTTCTTAGTCTTGCCCGAGATTTAATATCGACTGTAGTTTATTAAATGTTCAATTTAAGGGTTAAAAGGTAAAAACACATAATTTTATCAGTTTGAAATTATTGATGAAAGTTTAGAGTTTTTCCAAATTATTTATGTCTTCTAATTTTTTTTCTTTTTCACTGTGTTATCATAATTACTTACCCAACCGCCAGGACATGCTGCATACGCACCAGAATAGATAACAACCAATACGAAAATTGATAATATTAAAGTTATTTTCGACATTTCGTTATTTTATATCTAGAAGCAAAAAAAAATAAAATAATTAATCAATTTAAATATTACAGCTAAACTATTAAGGTACCATAACAACGGTACTGTAATTGATTCAGAGATTATAAAACTTTTTATAAAATATATTTTACTTTTTTATTCGTAAATTCAATAGCACAAAAGTTATAATTAAAAATATATAAGCAATTAGTATTTATTACCGATTATTCTGCAAGCTTTTATGTGATTGATCCGCGGATTGCTGACTTTTATACATTGACTGTTATGTCTTCCGACATTTCCGATGATAAATATTTTTTTCTGATAAAATTTATCTTATAAACTAATAAATGTAAACTACTACTTTGCAAAATAAATTACGATGGAAAATTACAACACGGAAAATAATGTGTAGTATCATTTACTACAAGATTGCAGTAAATGTTTTTGTATTTAAAAATATCATATAAATGATAACAGTTACTAAATATGCGTCAAATTTTACTGTTAATAAGTTGAATTTACTCCTATCTTGCGGTTAATTCTACTGCACACTGCAGTAAAAAATACTCCAGGCGGGAGCTGAGAGTACTACAGAAGGAGCAGTTCCCGCTATTTCACCATTTCGAGGTTAATCTGTTGTGTATACTCGTTTATTTACAGAGTCTTATAAATAATCATCTGACAATTTATTGAAAATTAAATAATTGATTTTCAATATCTCAGTGAAATAGAAGATTTTTTTTATTCTGCTTGTTCTTATGCCGCATTTATGATAAAAAATTAACCATTCCCTCGCGGTTTTCATGATACGGTTTGAACACTGTATTAAAAGAGCATACACGTAGTCGATAACAAGTAGTTTTACCGTATTTATACGGTATGTTTGTGAAATTTAATTACGGTATTCCTACAGAGCTTATACTGCGTTTATACGAAGCTTATACGGCATTTCTACCGTATTACTGCGTTATTTCTACCGTATTAATACGGTACTTCTACTGTATTAATACGGCATTTCTATAAGATTAATACTTCATGTATATGATATTAATACGAAATTTCTACCGTAATAATATGACATTGTTAGCGTAATAATATGGCATTTCTACTGAATTTATACGGCATTTCTACCGAGTTCACACAACAATTCTACTGATTTAATGAGGTGTTTATACGGAATTTATCCAGTACATGGTAAAAAAAAACTATATATAATTATTAATGATAAATGGCTCTATATAATTATTTATATTGCTTTACAATGTATTATGTCACTCGTATATTTTTAATCATATAGTAGAGATTCTATAGACTTTTGATTAAAATATTTTTGTTAAAGCTCAAGTTCAAATTCAGAGATAAATTATTTATGGAAACATTGATAATGAATATTTTTGTCATTATGTAATATAGGTTGTACTATATTACCATCAAAAAAGGTACTTATCACTCTATCAAATAACGGAGGAGTACCCGCGCCAGAATGGTCACAATTTCGGAATATAAGACTTCTGAAATAAGTTTCTTACCAGGGACACTACAAATCGTAGGCGCTACCTAGTGGCGCGCACCGAACTATTCTCGCTGCTGCTGCCTAGCACCAGTGACTTCCCTCTCTTCCATATATATCTTTTCTCCCAAGAAATTTTTCTCTCGGTTTGAGTAACTTTTTTTTTTTTGGTTGGAGCATACGAAAATTCTTTTGTTAAACAAATAGTAATTATTCCAAGAAATTTTATTTTTTTCAAACAAAAAAATGCAATATTGCTACAATAACCTGGCACGGCTTTCTTCAATAAAATATCTCTTATTTTAAGAAATAAAAACTTTTAAAACAATTAAAAATTTTTCGACTAAAGCATAAAAATATGTTAACTTGAGGAAAAAAAATTTTGATTCAAAGTAAAGATTTCAAAATAATTATTTATTTGATGTAAAAAAATTTTTATTTTCCGAATCGTTAAAAAAAATTTTCTTGTATCAAGAATATTTTTCTTAGTTCAAGTTAACTGTATTTTCTGTGTAGAGAAACTAAAATTTAAAAGACGCGTGAAGGTTTTTATAATGTACAAATAAAGAACTTTATGAGCTAAAAAAAGACTTTTATGTCAAAATACCCATACGACATAAACACTGCAGTGTTTAGACATGTTTCAATTGAAGAATGTAATTTTTAATCATAAAATAATCCTAGTTATTAATATTGATCCTAAATGTATTTCAAAATTATCTGATGTTCTTGCGAATCATTACTACATAGAAAAAACAGTTAACTCGAATCAAGAAAACAATTCCTGATTCAAGAAATTTTGTTTTAACGATTCGGAAAAGTAAAATTTTCTTGCACCAAGTAAATAATTATCTTGAAATTTTAATCTTGAATCAAAATTTTTTTTCCTCAAGTAAACATATTTTTATGTTTAAATTGAAAAATTTTTACTAGTTTCAAGAGTTTTTATTTGTTAATGAGAGAAATTTTTTTGAAAAAAATTTTTTTGTGAAAGTAAAAATAAACTAGTTCATTTTTACAGCTGTACATTTTTATTGAAAAATTGAAAGCAGAACATAGTGAAGAGATGAGCCATTTAAGAATGCAAGTAGTAGTAAAACATATTGTATCTGTTATAGAATCTGAAGATTGTTTGTTAATAAAACTGAAAGATATGAAAAGTATTTTTCAGCCTGTAAGAGTGAGACGGCATAATTACTGTATAAATGCGGCATAACCACCATATTTATACCGCATAAATACCGTTTAAATACGGTGCGAACATTATATGAATACCGTGTAACCACTGTTTAAATGAGGTATAGCAACCGTATAAATACGGTATAACCGACGTTTAAGTACAGCATAAAAACCATATAAATGGAGTATAATCATTGTACAAATACGGTATAGCGAGAGCGTAAATACGGTATAAACATAGTATAAATACGATACAGTCCCTATATAAATTTGGTATCAACACAATATATTTACGGTATTAATACGGTAATAAAATTTCACAAACATACCGCATTTATACCTAGGGTATACCGTAATAATACTTATACCCAAAAAATACTCGGAAAATACCGTAGAAATACCGTTATGGCAATTCCGCGAGGGTTATGCCAAATCGCTTACTTGAAGGCTGATACTAATTGTATTTGTATGCATACAAACAAACTTAAGAAAATTGAAAACCTCAATTTTCCCGGATTGTTATTTTCACTTACATTCTTTTGTTTGAATAAGAAATGTGTGAACTAATATAATAAAATATAAAATTTTACATTTTGCACATTTTCGATGATTCTAAATGCAGAAGCGAACAAAACAAAACCAAATTTTTCACAATTTTTCATTATATCAGGATAAATCTGCCAAAATCGCAGCATATCTACGGTATTATTACCAAAAAAATACGATTTTATTATTATAAAATTATCGTATTATTACGGTATTTATATAGAATTTTTTCGGTAAAAGTTCGGCATTTTTATAGTTTTTTTACAGCATTTTTTTGGTAAAAGTGCGGCATTTTTATAGTAATTTTACTGTAGTAATATGGTAACTCTACAGTATAAGTACAGGAAAAAACTGGCCAATATAACCATATTACTACCAAATTATTACGGTAAATTTACGGCATGTGTATAAATGCCGAAAATTTTCGGCATTTATACACATGTGGGGTGGACCCCACTTGTAAATAATTACCATTATGTTTAGGTTTCCACTATATTTAAATGGTGTATTACCGTACGATGGACGGTGTGGCTCAATAAGTTATAGATCAAATTGAACGGAATATAGTATAGTGCCGGATAGCTCAACTGGTAGAGCACTCGGCGCGATACCGAATTGGTCTGGGTTCGATTAGTTTTATTAGAAAAATATTATAATAATTTAATTATTTATTGAAAATACATTTAATTAATATTTTGTTGTAAGTAAAATTATTAATTATAAATTATTAATATAGAGAAAGTCAACAATTATCTAAATTAAAAATATTAAATCCAGCGCTTTGGAATATAAATTTTTCCGTTTACAACAGTGACGATACGTGTGGTAGAATAACATTTTAAATCAGAATACAATAGACAATGATACTTGTCAAATAATACTTAAATTTCGTATGATTGATAATGTTCATTAAAATAATATTCATTGATATAAGTAGTAATTAAGATTAACATTTGTTACAATTATGGTCATGTCATAATTTATATATTGGACGTATATACTATATAGCAGAGCTTAATATTTAAATTGCTTTCACGCTATACAGCATGGGACTCAGTACCATTCTAACATGACTTTGATTACTATAATCGAGGTAGTTGTATATATTAGCAAAATACTAACAGAGATAGTATAGGAAATGTTGCCGTACGGTCATATATTTTATGTATACGTGAGCATAATCTTCACCTTTTTGGCTAAATCGTTTACGTTAAAGTGTATCAAAGAGTGTTCATCTCGAGATTTTTTAAAAATTTTTATTCTTGTGATTAAATTAGTATATGGCTTTTATGTTATCTCTCCCCGGGAAAAAATGATCAGACCTGATCAGACATGAACGTGCATGAGTCTTTAGGTCTGATCAGACATGAAAAATGACCATGCCTGACCAGGCATGTTCAGGTCTAATCAGGTCTATTCATGCCCAGCAGAGTAAAAAAATTGTGGATAAAAAATGGCCCTATATAATTATATTTAATTATGTATAACTATATACAATTGTATATAATTATTTATGTAAGAATTGAAAAAAAAAAAAATATTTCGGGTGTGTGCAGAATTCGAACAGTGGACCGCACGCTTGAAAATTTAACCCGTGACACGTTGACCTTAGAGACTGACTTGCGGAGTTGATTTCATATGAACGTCAAGTAATAAAAATCTTATACGTGATAGATTCTTGGTCAACAAGATTTTATATCTTATCCATGATAGATTTTTAGTCAATAAAATTTTATATCTCATTTATTATTATTGATTTATATTTATATGAAAATATATATAATTATAACTACAGTAGATATATATAATTCTTACTAAGTTAGTTATATTTTATTATAACTAAGATTTTAAATTTAATCCCATATTTCAGGCTAGATCATATCTGATCAGGCCTGAACGTATTTGACGATTCAGACATGAACAAACATGAATAGGTATGAACAGGCATGGACAGGTATGATCAGGCCTGATCATATCTAATTTCAGTCCTGATCATACATGAACAGGCATGATCAGGTCTAAGGTAATTGTTTACAATCACGGCTCCACCTATTTTTAGCCATAAAAAACCGAACAATTATGCGATCAAATTTTTTTTTTTCGAAAATATTCTACTTTTCGGCGCATTTAAGGATATGATTTTATTAATTCGTGAAAATTTCATTTTCTATTTAATGCCAAAAATAGGTGAAGCCGTGATTGTAAACAATTACTTTTTTGAAATATTTTTATTTATTCATATTTTGAGAAAATTAGGTTATATCTTCAAATACGTCAAATTGCGTCGAATATATGACTTATGTTTATTTAAATGTTTACAATGTATTAAATTTTGTATCTGACATAAATCCCGATTTTCACATACAATGAAAACTGAAGAAAAAAAACTGTATTTAAAGGAAGAATAAAATTAACAAACTGAACCACCTAAAAGAAACGAACCTGTACCGGCTGATCTAAGTCGATGTATTGGCAGGGAGCGCGACGAAAACGACATCTGATGGCTACAAAAAATCATGCTCGAGAATTATAAAAGATATATAAAATCAGTGTAAAAAATAAAAATTCGTTATAAAATCAAAATATAAAAATTTATAATGATATAAATAAAAAAGTGTAATTGTATTTTTGATAGAGAAAATTAAATTGAATATATTTCGATAAAAAAATTAAGTATAAAAAATTTTAATAAATAAAAACACTATTATTTTAGAATAGAATAAGGTTAACCGATAAAATCAAAACAAATAATATATGACAATTACAATGGTAATGGTTTAAAAAATAGTAGAATAGTCAATTGAGTTATTTAACAAAATTGAAGAAAATAATTTTATTTTAATTCATGATAATTTGCTTGTAAATCGTAACTAAAAAAACATAATGTTTTTTTAACCTTCCGTTACACGCGCTTTCTCTAGTGTCTCACTCATATTCACGCCAACTCTATTAGCTTAAGTAGTCTTGTACAGGGAATCACCGTATAGCGCGAGTAACGAAGGGTTAAAAAATAATTTTTAGGCAATGATAAAAATCATTATCCAAACCGGATTTGAATCAATAAATTATAAAATATTATTTTAACCTCAAGCGATGAGCAAAGGCAAACATTAACGACACAATAACTATTATGAACTATTTTTAAACTTAATTTTCATGTGTTTATATTCAAAGAGAGCATGATTTAACGAAATTGTATCCACAGCGAGCGCTGCGATCGTTTCAGTTGTCCCCACCATATACTGGGCTCCCTGCCAATATGTATGAAATAGTGTTATAAATATATAAGTAAGTATATATTTATGTATGTAAATCGAGTTTTTGATGTGCCTGTAGTAGTTGTAGATGTCCAGTCGTTTTTATTTCTACTAACTAAACTGTGCGCTCCATCTCTGTTAAACTATGGCACGCCGTTTTACTATTTAATGCCATAAAATTTTTCAACTAAATAAAAAATAATTCTATTTTTAAAATTTGAAGAAATGTTTAAAATTATATTTTTTTTATGTGGGGACATAATGATATATAAATTTTATTATGTCCCCACATAAAAAAAAACATTGTATTATAATTATGTGTAGACTAAATATCTATTGGGTTCGGCAAACTTTTCAACAATAGAAATATTTAAAATTATGCTAGTACATAATAATAACTTGAACATTAAAATTTTTTTCCCTACATAAACGAAATGGTTCAATTTTATTATGCGTTGATATAAAAAAAAAATTAATGAAAAAAATTTATGTCACAGCTCATAATTTTAATTTAGAATAATATGTACAGTCATAATTTAAATTTAAAAATTTCTATTATGTACTAACATAATTTTTATTGTCATGTTCGAATTTTTTTTATTTTCCCACATAATTTTAATTCCAACTAAAAATTTTCCAATGGCATGAAAATAACTAAGCTAATAGAAATTATTGTGCTACATAATAATAATTAGGTATATAAATATTATGATAGCATATAAATATAATTATTACATTTTTATTATGTACATAATTTTAATTCTCGCATTTCAATTATGTACATAATTTTAATTCCGAATTTCCATTATGTACATAATTTTGATTCTCGCATTTTCATTACGTACATAATTTTAATTCTCGCATTTCCATTATGTACACAGAAAAAACAGTTAACTTGGTTCAAGAAAAATATTGTCTTCCGAATTTTCTTTCTTGATTCAATAAAAGTAAAACACTTGATTCAAAAACTTTTTTTTGGTTCAAGACAGTAAATTCTTTTGATCCAAAAAATTTTATTTTTGAAGCGAAATTGAAAATTTCTCGGTTTAAGAAAAAAAATTCTTGGCTAAAGAAAATAAGTCATCTCTTGCCAAAAAATCAACGTTTTGAACGAAAAAAAGTTTAACCGGCCAAAAAACTTTTTCTTGCCCCAAGAAAAAAAATTTCTTACTCCAAAAAATCAAAGTTTTGAACGAAAAAAAGTTCACTTGGGCTAAGAAAAAATTTCTTGGCCCAAGGAAAAAATTTTCTTGCTCCAAAAAATAAACGTTTTGATTGAAAAAAAAAAAAAAAAACCCTTGGGCCAAGAAAAAATCTCTTGGCCCAAGAAAAAAATTATCTTGCTCCGAAAAATAAATTGCTTAAGTGAAAATAAAAGTTGCTTGGGCCAAGAAAAAAAAATTTCTTGCCCCAAAAGTTTGCTTCTACAATAAAGACTTAAATTTTTCTTAGTCGAAAATGTATTCTCTCTCCGATTTTCCCTTTCTATTCGGCTATCCGGCCCTATACTATATTCCGTTCAATTTGATCTATAACTTATTGAGCCACACCGTCCTTCTTACGGTAATACACCATTTTTATATAGTGGAAACCTAAACATGCAAACATGCAAATAACCTTCTCAATAAGACAATTTATAGATAAATTGAGAAAAATATAGATAGCCCGAACTGGGAATCGAACCCAGACCCATTCGGTAACGCGCCGAGTGCTCTACCAGTTGAGCTATCCGGCCCTATACTATATTCCGTTCAATTTGATCTATAACTTATTGAGCCACACCGTCCTTCTTACGGTAATACACCATTTTTATATAGTGGAAACCTAAATATGCAAACATGCAAATAACCTTCTCAATAAGACAATTTATAGATAAATTGAGAAAAATATAGATAGCCCGATTTTCCAAAAAACGAGACCAAACAAGAATTTTTTTACATTTTTTTTTTTTACGTTTTATTCGGGGGGTTATTTTTTTTTCGTTTTTCGGAAACAATTTTTTTTTTTCCTCTTTACCTTACATTTACTGAATAACTAACGCAAAAATGAAAGAAAATCCGAAAAAAATTAATTTTTTCATTTTGGTAATGATTACACAATTTAAGGATCAAAACTTGTTCCTTTAATTGTTTTGCAAAACTTTGAGCAATCGGACCGGACAAACGGTTCAATGGATCAATCTGAAAATTTCCAGGGTTTTTGGGGGTACATTAGGCTGTAAAATTACCTGGCAACATTATTTTTTTTATCAATATTTGCAGAGTAGCGATGAGTTGACTAAAAAACCAGAAAATGGCCATTTTTTGTGGGTTTTTCAAATGGATATCAAGGATGAAAAAAAAAATTTTTTTGAAAAAATCGAAAATGGAGCTTGTAGGGAATTTATTCAAGTTTATTAAACTGCCCTTTAAATTACTGTGTGACCATTACTTGCTGAGATATCAATAATCAAAGACAAAAGGCTCCTTTTTCATTTAAAGGCTGATATCTCAGCAGCAAATTGTCGTACAGAGAAACAAAAAAAAGCAAATTGTAGCTGAATAAATTTCCTAAACGAGACATGAATTCGTTTTTTTTTAAAGAATTTTTCCAGGCCCCGTAGACCTAAAAAACAAAACCAAAAAATTTAGAAAAATTTTGTCTCGACTTTTTTCTTATGATTTCGCAAAAACCGTGGCTCAAAAAAATATTTTGCTGGAAGATCTTCAAACTAGAGATTTCAAGCTTCAATTTGCTTTTTTAATTTTTTCGATGCGATCATTTTTCACGAAAATACAGCCTTCCAAAAATCACTAAAAAATTTATAAAATTTTTTTGTTCCTTTAATTTTTTGGATAAGTGTATTATCAGTATGATGATCATAATTTTAATAGAACTCATTACAATTATGTCAGTACATAATAATATATCATGATTAAAATTATCTGAACACATAATGATAATGTAATTCATTTTTATTATATGGCACCATAATTCTAAATAATCAAAAATATTTATGTCAGAACATAATTATAAATAGCCAGATTATTATTATGTTATCAGGAGATAATAATTACTTTCAATAAAAATTATGCATGATCATAAAATTAATGTGTCGCATTTCAATTATGCCTCGATTAAATTTATTTCAATTTTTTTATGACAATTAATTTTTTCTCTAATTGATTTGTTAACATTAAATAGTACAACGGCGTGCCATATTAAAGTATTCAACGGATTAAACAACTGTTGAGTTTTTAATAATAAAATAAAACAAAACAATAGACTGATATTTTGAAGGGGGCGTACATATTATTTTCCCGAAGACCAGAATGAACATATTACCATTAAAACAGAATGCCAAGGAAGTTTAGAATTTTATTAACAGATGGAACTGTCAGGCAGATTGTGAAATAGAATTTATAGGAACCCGATAAGGACGACTGGGAATCGAACGGTGAAAAGGACGTTTGCTTACGTTTTCTTTTTTATAAGTTATTTTCTCAATTAATTTCTTGTATACGGTGTACTTTTACTTTGAAATTCTTTAGTTAAATTTTTTATATTGATTTTACAAACATATTTATTTCGTTTCTTTTAATTCTTTTTATTCAATTAATCTAACCTTAATCTTGGCGTCATTTTTTACGCAAGATTGTGGTGGAGGCCCTGGCCTCCACGGAGTTCACCAGAATTTTGATCATCTTATGAAAGATTATATTAAACGTAGATTTGAATCATTGGATTGTGATTTTGCTGAGTTTGCTGGAATGAAGAGTCGTTCAAAAGGAAATTCTAAGGAGGGTGAGGAGGATGACAAGGTAATGAAAAAGTTTAAGACAAATGATGATACTTCTGAACTTGACAATGATGTAAATATGGTTGAGTCTCCGACAGAACTAGAGACGTCACAGGTGCAAGGAAACGTTAAAAACACGTTTGAGTATGGACACCGAGAAAAGGGTCCCTATTGTGTTTTTGTTAGAATCACTGATGAGAAGTTAAAGTCAAAACCGATTAGTATTATTGAAATTGCGCGTAAATTATCTAAGATTCTTATCCGTTTTGATGATATTACACTAAGTGCTAAGAACACGTGGCGTTTAATGTTTAATTCAAGAGCAAGTGCTAACACGTGTTTGACTAGTCCTAATCTTGGTAAATGTGGTTTGGAAGCGTTTATCCCTAGCTTTTTACGTTATAAAAAAGGCGTTATTCGTGATATACCAGTTGATGTGGGGACAGATGAGATCAAAAACTGTCTTACTTCTGAAAATGCTGATGTACATATCGTTGATGTTTTTCGTCTTAAGAAGAAACCTAGTATTTTAGAACGCTCTAAAGATGGAAAAACTAATTGGACCGACTTCAGTCTGTATCACGGTTCAAGCTACTCGACTACCTGATAAACTTAAACTTTGGGGAGTTTTGTTGCCAATAACTGACTATGTAGCACCGATACGTATTTGTTATAACTGCGGTCGTTTGGGTCATATTAAATCCAAATGTAATAATCAAAAAGTTTGCTTAAACTGTAGTCAAGTTCATGATCAAGAAGAGGGTACTGTGTGCAATAAGGATAAAAGATGTATTAATTGTCATGGTGATCATAGTACATTGGATACTTGTTGTCCTAGTAGAAAAGAAGAGATGGTAATTAAGAAGATCATGGCTCATGATAATTTGTCTTTTATGGAGGCTAGAAGATCGTTGAGATCTTTTGGTTCGGATGATAACGTACCAAAAAAGAGGTTTGAAAGTTTTGTACCATCTTCAAAGGAATTTCCTTCTTTACCGGGTAAAAGTTCCTCACCTTTGCCATCATCACCTTCTGTTATTAATAAGAAAACTTCATGGAGTCAAGCGACATTGAAACCCAGTAAGCCTATTTCTGGTAGCGTGGCTGATATTTCAAAAGATCAACTGTTTGGACTACTGACCAACGTTCTACAAGAGCTTTTAAAGGCATTATTGTGTTCACCAGATATTAGTTTATTGATAAACCATATCTTGAAGGCTGTTGAGCTCCACTTCCAACATCATGGCTCAAAAGAAAAAGGAAAAGAATAATAATAATGTACAGTCTTTAAGTATCGTCCAATGGAATGCCCGTAGCATTAAGTCTAAGTTACCTGATTTGACTCATAACTCTATTAATGTTGATTTATTTATTATTTTAGAATCCTGGCTTAAAGAGAGAGATTCAATATATATGAAAGGCTTTGATATTATAAGAAGCGATCGATCTTATGGTAATGGAGGAGGAGTAATGATTCTTGTAAGAAACACTTTAAAATATTCCGTGGTTCGGGGTTTGTTTAATTGTGACGGTAAGATTGAGGTTTGTGCAATAAAACTGGGTCTTGATATTGGACCTTTAACGATTGTTTCTTGCTATAGACCACCTTGTTCTTCTGCAGCTATTGATGGTGATGATTGGTTACGTTTTTTAGATCAATTTTCGGGTAGAATTTTGGTTGCCGGAGATTTCAATGCACATCATTCCTTTTGGGGTGATGTGAGGGATTGTGCAATCGGTAAGTCCATTGTTGAAGGGTTAGATTTTCGCGACTGGGTTTGTCTTAATGATGGAAGTCCTACTCATTTGTGTGCCGCTACAGGGTCTGAATCGGTAGTTGATCTAACGTTCGTAGACAGTAGCTCAGCGTGGTTGTTTGATTGGAAAGTTGGGAATGATTATTGGGGTAGTGACCATATTCCAATTTTTATTAGCTGTAAAACTCGAACTCAGGCTGGGATCAATCGTAAAAGTTCGAATCGGATTTATAATAAATGTATTGACTGGGATCTGTTCAAAGAAGAATTTAATAAAAAAATTTTCGATTTAGAGGCTTTGCTGGCCTCTGATGTGGATATACAATCTAAATATTCCTCTTTTGCTGCTTCTGTGGTAGATTGTGTATCATTCGCTTGTCCTAAAGTTAAGAAAAAAAATGTTCAATCTTCTGTGGCTGCTCCTTTAAAATCTAAGTCTCTCCCATGCGTATGGTGGAATGAGGAATGTGATAAGTTAATTAGAATTAGAAGGGCTTGTTTTTTAAAATTTAAATTTGTCAGGTCTGCGGAGAATTTGTCTGCTTTTATGGAGGCCCAGGCTAAAGCTTCTGCTGGTTTAAAACGTATCAAAGAAGAGAGTTTTAGGAAATTCTGTGAAAGTTTATCTCGCGACACAAACCCCAAATATCTTTGGAGTAGGATTAAAGGATTTCAAAACAGATGGAATTACAAAGAAAATTCTAATGAATACTGTCCGGACAAAATTAAAAAAGTAAATAAACTAATTGATGAGTTATGTCCATCTTGGGTTAAGGGTCCAACTCCTTCTTTTATTTCTGACCACAACGATGCTTTCTTGGATCTCCCTTTTAATATCGATGAGCTTAACTTTGTTTTAGAAGATTTGAAGTTGGCTTCTAGTCCTGGTTTGGATGGTATTGATTATAAAATTATTTCGAATTTACCACGTGACTCGAGAACATTGCTTTTGGATTTATTCAATCAGATTTTTACATCTCAGACTTTCCCAGCTGAATGGAGAAGATATTCTATTTTTTTTATCCCTAAACAAGAAAGTGATAAATTCCGTCCGATTTCCCTAGCTCCTTGTTTAACTAAGGTTATGGAAAAGTTAATTTATAATCGTGTGGTTTGGTGGTTGGAGCATAATGGTACATTACCGGATTCCCAAAATGGTTTCAGAAAAGGACGTTCGTGCTCTGATAATTTATCCATCTTATGTGCTAACATCATTAAAGGTTTTAAGTCAGGTGAATCTACTGTGGCCTTGTTTTTAGATATCAAGTCGGCTTACGATAACGTTCTCCCGGATATTTTGATCGAAAAACTTAGATTTTTAGGTTTTTCCCCAAATGTCATTGCCTTTATATATAATTTAGTTTCCGAGAGATGTTTAAAGTTTCAATTTGGGGATATAGACGAATATAGGTGGGTTTTTCGTGGATTACCTCAAGGGAGTGTTCTTAGTCCTATCCTATATGCTATTTATGTCCTGGAGCTGGAGAGTATAACTCTTAGGAATGTCAATTGCGAGATTCTCCAGTATGCTGATGACAGTTGCATTTTTTGTCGTCATAAAGATGTTCCCACTGCTGTTAACAACATTGAAAAAGTCATGATTGATATTTGTCGTTACCTTGATCAACTCGGGCTAGAACTTTCAGTGGCTAAAACTAAACTTTGTGTTTTTAATAAAAGGAATCGTGGTAGAAAAGCTCAAAGAGAGAATTGGAGCATTAATATTAGAGGAACTGATATTTTTAAGTGTGATGTTGTTCGCTTTCTGGGTGTATATTTTGAATCGTCATTGAGTTGGAAATTACATATCGAAGAACTTGATAAGAAATGTCGCAACTCTCTTAAAACTATTAATTGTTTGAGAAGGACATGGTGGGGTGCTGATCCCATGGTGCTACTGAGAATTTATAGAGCGATTATTAGATCCAGGTTGGAGTATGGGGGTCTTGTGTTTTTTAATTTGACTAAGTCAGAGAAAACTAAGTTAGATAGAATTCAATTTAGAAGCTTAAGAGCTGCTCTGGGGTTTTCTGCCTCTACTCCTACAAATGTTATTCTGGCGGAATCCAAAGAACCTCCTCTGAATTTGAGATTCAGGTATTTAACGCGTAATTTTTTGATTAGAGCATGTTCTAGGAAGGATCATAAGATCTTAGGATTGTTGAATGACATTCAGGAACTGGAAGATAACCCAGTGTTAATTAATAAAGAAGGTCCTATTAATCTGGTTGAGTGTTATCGTGACATTGATAAGGTTCAGCATTTTATCAAATACTCTGGTAGTCCTTTATGTTTTTGTTATGATTTCGATGCGTACTGTTTTTGTCCTGATGTTTCTTTTACTGAAGGTGATGAGATTAATAAAGTTGCTGAGTTTATCAATTGTCAAGAGCTATTTATGGATATCTTTCATGACTTTTTAGTAGGGTGGACATGTTACTATACGGATGGTTCCAAAGGTGTTGATTCTCCTTTTGGAGGCTTTTCTGTGATTGAGCTTGAGGAGTCTTTTGAACTAGAGTTTAGGGCCCCTAAATTCGCATCTATTTTTACTCTAGAAGCCATGGCTGTGGTTGAAGCCTTGAAGTTAATTGAGAAGTCTCCATTTAAAAATAATGTTATTTTTTCGGATTCCAGGAGTGTGCTTATGGCTTTGATCTCCAATAAACATCATGGTAAATTATCCTTTTTGATTTATTTTATTAGAAGTATGGTTTTCCGTCTAAAACGGTTGGGCAAAAGGGTTAAATTTTTTTGGATTCCAGCTCATCGTGGTTTGGTAGGTATAATGAGACAGCTGATAGAATTGCTAAAAGAGCTATTTTTTCGGGTAAGGATACTTCTCTTAGCCTTCCCAGTAGTGATTTTAAAGGACTGTGGAAGGCATGTCTGCGGAATGAGTTTATGAATTGGTTCTTGTCTTCGGATTTAGATAAAGGTTCATTTTATCGTAATAACTTTTTTTATGACAGCTCACAACCATGGTTTGCGAAAATTCGATTGAATAGACGTGCGACTGTCTCTATCAATAGACTCAGGAGTGGTCATCATAGTCTAAAGTCCAGTTTAGCTAGGCTGGGTATTATTCAATCTGCCTTATGCCCGTGTAATATGGCTGAAGAAGCCCCGAATCACGTTTTTTTCCAGTGTTCCTTGTATGAAGAACCGAGAAAAATCTTAATGAATAGCCTTGTTAAGTTATTAGGTTTTGCTCCGTACTGCATAGAATTACTTCTTTGCTCTTTAAGCCAGGATATCTTCCGTGTCATAGGCAAATTCCTGATCTCAATTGATCTTTTTATTTAAGATTTAAAGATTTTTGTTTTTAAATTTTATTTAAACCTTTTATTTTTGTTCTGTATTTTTTGCATTTCAGTATTTCTAATTTTTAGGTATAATTTATGATATTTTGAATATTATATTATCTTATATATCTTATATCTGATATTTATAAGTTAAGTTATAAAATTGTTATTGATGTTACTTTGAACTATTTGAATATGTGCCTTAATATATATGTTATATTGGTGATATTTTTAGTTTGTAAGTTAGTTTATAGAAACTACTATAGATGTCATAAATAAGATATTACTTTTGTATTTACTATTGTTAAGTTGGCTAGATTGGGTTCGCCCAAGGCCTGTATGCTTTTCTTTATTTTTATTCAATAAAAAAAAAAAAAAAAAAAAAAAATAGAATTTATAAGATCGGTGATCATGGCCGAGCACTCTAAGGCGTAAGACTTAGGGCTCTCGAACTTGATCTTGCCCGGCGTGGGTTCGAATCCCAGCGATTGCTGAAAAAATTTTTCACACAAAAAGTATGAAGTCTTTTGGACCTGAGATTCATTCTGTCACCTACTTTGGAATTTGACTGGTTTAAAATAAATCTGAATTGATTTTAAAATTGAAGTTGACTTAGTGGCTGGATATGGGATTACCTGAAACCTAATAATATATATGTACACCTTAAAAAAAAAAAAAATAGAATTTATAAATTTGAAAAGAAAAATCTTATAATGGATGTGTTTGGCCGAACCAACCAGTTACATCTGGTATGTTTTCATTGAATTACACATCATAATCATTTTTTCCATGTAATACGCCCAAGTGAGCCACTTGTTGACCAGCATCCTCATCATTAAGCATTTACCTGGGTAACGACCATAACCTTACGTGGGGTAACACTATAGAAAAAAAAATAAATTAATTTCATTAATTTTTTCATGATATCATCATCGAAACTTGAAGTTTCGTGTCTCTACAGCCCGTCGAAACAAGCTACACGGAGAAAAATGGGCTTAAGAAATCTACGAATTTTTATTATGCTGTCGACGAAACTTGAAACAGGAAGTTGAGTTGCCAAAAAATTACTATGCTAAACTACAAAAAATATTATACACTTACAAATTACTGATAAATTATAATGAATATCATTTGCCTCAATGAGGAATTATAGTAGAAAATACAAAATTTCTAGAGGCTCAGAATAATAATTATAGTGCAGCATAATAATTTTTTGACCACTCAACTTCCTGTTTCAAGTTTCGTCGACTACATATTTAAAATTCGTACATTTTTTGTCTTCATTTTTCTCCGTGTAATTTCAATACGATGCTGCAAACAACTGCTAGCGAATTCGTAATTCAAAAATACCTTCATACAGCGGGCAGAAACATGCGTGTTTCTTCCCGAGGGAAGACGGTGTCAGTTATATTTAATGTTCATTTGCAGCCTTATTACTCTCATTTGTTTACTTGTCACTTCAGTTTACTCATTTCATTTTTTAAGTGACAGTTTTAATTAACCAAATAAAATTACTAAAAAATCAGTGAGAATAATATTTTTGTCTTATTTACTATTTAATAAGTAACTGTAAATCACAGATTTCTCATTCTCTAACAGTTTTCCGCATCATCGACTTGAAATTAACTTGTTTCTTATAATAATTTCTAATAATTTCTAATATTTAAATATTTGTAAATTAATTCATAGTATAAAGATGAATTAATCAATGCATGATCAAGTTCTCTCAGTGTACCCTGTGGAAAAGCTCTCATAAATTCTGATAAGATATTGAATATTTTTTATGAGAATCTATGAGTTTCGAAAGTATCTATGAGATTTAAAAAAATTCTCATATGAATTTTTATGAGAATCTATGAGTCAAAGCTTTTGATGTTTTCCTATCATGATTTCCGTACTAGATTTTTAAAAGAATGAGTAAGATTTTTTAATTTATGAGATTTTGTGACTCGAATTCCGCCAACAATTATGAGATTGAATAAGTACTTTCACTTCTATAAGATTGTTAAAGTTTATTCTAATGTATTTTCAATAAGAATTGATCAGGCGAATTCCGATGTTATAATACTTACAAAATCTCAATAAGATTATTTTTTTATACGAAATTTTCAGAATTTATAAGTTTTAGTAAGAGTTATCCTAGGAGATAATATCTTATTGAATATCATAAAATATTTGTCATATTTAATGAGAAAATATTTAACATGTATTTCTTCGAAATTTTATGAGACTGAATCAGGAATCACATGGACAAATGCAGACCTTTTTCTCATAGAAATTTTATGAGAATTAGTAAGAAAATCTATAATCGAATTAACTTGTAAAAACTTAAAAGATTTAATTTTAATTTAATAGCTATGTGATTTATGAGTTTTTGTAAGTTTTAGTTAGAAGGCTATTACTTATAAAATATTATGGAGTACTTATGAGATTTTATAAATAATTTCCATTCACATAAAATATTAATTTTATCAGATTCATTTAAAAATAATTGCTTAACTTCATTTTTTTTTTACAAGAATTTACACCAGAAATACTAATATTATCACTTTTTCTTGTACTTTGAATATTTTAACCGTTCGGAGATGAGTGAAAATATAAGTTTTTATGTGATTTTTTACAAACCCAGTAATGTATCTTGCCCCATTTTTTTTTTTGGTGCACGATACATTATTTTTTTGTAGCAATATTGCATTTTTTTGGTTAAACAGAATAAAATTTCTCGGAACAAGTCCTATTCTTTTTACGCAAGTATTTTTGTATTCTCCGACCAAAATAACAAAAGTTGCTCAAGCCAAGAGAAAAAATTTTTTGAGAGAAAAGATCGATATGGAGAAGGGGAAAGTCACCGGTGCTAGGCAGCAGCAGCGGGAGTAGTTCGGTGCTCGCCACGAGATCGCGCCTACGATTTGTAGTGTCCCTGGTAAGACATTTATTTCAGAAGTGTTATATTCCAAATTTCAATATGATTTTATTCGAGTACTCCTCTGTCATTTGACAGACCAACAAGTACCTGTTGGTTGTACTATAGTATATCCCATAATACATCATGACTTTAATATTTAATATTAATGTTTACTTGAGTAATTTTTGATGAATAAATAAACTGACTCAATTTCATTGATTCTTCGTGAATAGATTGCTAAGGATTTTCGGCATAAATACTCATAAAAATATTCTTGAGTATACATAATAAAAACTTTTTGAATTCATGCTAAAAAATTCAATAATTAAGCATATAAACCTTACTCAATCTCATAAATTTTTTTATTACTATATGGAAAATTACTGTAATCACATTGATTAATCAGTATCAAATCTTGTATGATTACTTCAGAAATCGTCTCATACAATCTTATTCATTTCCAAAATCTACTCAATTGTAACCTTTACATTTTTCGAAAACTTATAAATACTTATAATCACAATATTACAGCTTCTGTTTCTTATAGATTCTAATGATTTATATGAGAATTTTAAGAAAAATTTTTTTTTGATGCACCATCTATGAGAAAATAATTGTATAAGAATTTTTGAGATTTTTCGTGGACAAATACTGATCGTTTTCTCATAGCCAATTTTTTTTATGAGATTTTATAAGACCTTTTCCACAGGGTACTTGACTGATAGCCTGAGACATATTTATATATAAATTAAATAACTTTTAATTCTCACATTGTGAACCATGAAACAAGAAAATGATTTATTCTAACATGTGTTAAGATTTTCACTTTATCCAAAGATGGACAGAAAAAAACCGTTAACTTGATTCAAAAAAATTATAGTCTTCCGAATTTTCTTTCTTAAGAAAGAATTGAATCAATTGATTCAATAAAAATGAAACACTTGATTCAAAAACTTTCTTTTTGTTTAAGATGGTAAATTCTATTGCTCCAAAAATAAATTTATTTTTGAAGCGAAATTGAAATTTTCTTGGTTTAAGAAAACAAAATTCTTGGCTAAAGAAAATCAGTCATCTCGAATCGAATTACATATTAACTGGTACTTCATCAGCATGATCATCATCCTTAAATCTAGAGAAAATATTTTATGGATCAGGCATATAATATTTATTAAAAAATTTTTATAGTTTGCAACCAAACATTGTAGCAAATGTTAGTTATTTATCTTGTTCGATCAGTATTGCATTTTTTAAAATTGTTTACGATAACTTTGTTATCGAGTTGACATTTGAAATAATAACGAATAAACTTTTATAAGCATCATTTCTGGAATATTTTCTATGATATTGTGACACTTAATAATATTTCACAATATTGCTGCTTACGACGTAAACAAGTTCTTAGGTAAAAAAATGTCCACTTTTAATAATTGTTTGCGATAACTTTGTTCACGAGTTAATTACATTTGAAATAAAAAATAATAAACTTTTATCAGCATGTTTGCTGCAATATTCTCTATGATATAGAGTGACCATGATATTTGACAAGGTTGCTGCTTACGTAGACAAGTTTTCAGGTAACAAAAAGTCGATTTTCCAATGGTTGGTACGCAGAAGCTCATAGAAATTCAACGAAACATTACTGGTAAGAAATAATTGTTTTTCTTTAATTTTTAACAAAATAAAATAATGTTTTTTTTTTCTGCATAAAGAATAATAAATAGTTTTGTTATATATTTTAGTAGTTATAATTTATCGTTGCATATTTGTCTTTATATAGATATGTTTTATGATTCCCCTGATTAAACAACTGAATTCGACCAAATTAAAAATTTTAATTCTGCTATATTCTGTCGAATTCTGCAAAACAGAATTCAACTGAATTGAAAATTTGAATTTGAATTAAACAGAATACAACCGATTTAAAAATTTCAAATTCGTTTTATTTCAATTCAATTCGGATTCAGAACCAGAATTATTTTCGAATTAATCAGAATTAAACCGAATAGAATTATTTAAATTCGTTTTAATTTGGACAAAGTCTGGTTTTTCTGCCGAATTAGACAGAATTCATTTTTAAGTTAGATACCGAATTAACAGAATTTATTTGAATTAAATAGAATTAAAAACTTAATTCTGTTTAATTCGATCGAATTCAGTTGTTCAACCGGGGTTGTCAATTTTAATAATTTGTAATAATATTTCTCATGGTAGAGCCCTGAAGAAGTCAACAAAGTTGAAATAAAAAGTTTTACATCAGCTTTTTTTTTGTTCATCTTTCCTTTTAAACTAACCAGTATTATTATAATGGACTCAGAGTAATATAAAGAATATCCGGGGATTTTAGTGTATAATTTATATTTTAAATAAGATTTGATATGTCTATATAATATAATCTATATGATATATCTATACTAATATATAAATCTTCAGGCTCTGAAAATGAAATTAATAAGTAAAAAGTTATTTTAGAGTGGTTGAGTACTACTTTTCGATATTCATATTGTATGCATCTTTACCATCTTGTTCGTATTTTTCGAATGGTGGTGCTACTGGGCTTCTAAATTAGCTATAGTTTGCCACCAAATAAAAGACCAACTGCTACCAACCGAAAAAAGTCCAAAATTCTGTAGCCAACTTCGCATTAGCAACTTCATAAAAATTTACCATATAGTCTCCATAAGCGTGACATTTGTATCCATACACCATACGTAAAATTTTACACTTATGCAAGTGCAACATCTGACATATGACATCTAGAAAAGTCTAAAATATTGTAAGCGTGACATTTAAGAAACTTATTAATCTGAAAATGATACATTTGACGATAAATAAATCAATAAACTTACCAAGTATGTTATGTGCCGTTTAAAAATATGGACATCTTAACATAAAGACAACTCATACATTGAGACAATTGTAAAATGAGACTTTTAAAGGGCGCCATAAGAGGGCCCTAGCGTACAATATGAAAACTATATGGGAAAGTATGGATTTATCCAAGAATCGGAAGAATCCATAGGAATTAATATAGTAGTGTAGGGATTTATATAAGAATCTATGTAGAAAACCATGGGTATCTGGATTCCCATATAAGAAACCTACATATCTCATTTTTATCGTATCTTTGTTAGTTAAGTCGTTACCCTGATTAAACAATTGAATTCGATCGAATTAAACAGAATTAAATTTTTAATTCTATTTAATTCAGATAAATTCTGTTAATTCAGTACCTGACTTAAAAATGAATTCTGTCTAATTCGGCAGGAAAACCAGAATTTGTCCAAATTAAAACGAATTTAAATAATAATAATTCTATTCGGTTTAATTCTGATTAATTCGAAAATAATTCTCCAATTCCTGGTTCTGAATCCGAATTAAACTGAATTAAAACGAATTTGAAATTTTTAAATCGGTTTTATTCTATTTAATTCAAATTCAAATTTTCAATTCAGTTGAATTCTTTTTTGCAGAATTTGACAGAATATAACAGAATTAAAATTTTTAATTCGGTCGAATTCAGTTGTTTAATCAGGGAATAATTAATGAAAGTAATTATTATATTTTTACAGAACACATTAAGAAAAATCGAAAATGCCGAAATATATTTTATTGTTAGGTATCCTCATATTTCTGGGCCTTTATGCCTATGCAGATGAAGAAGGATGTAGAGACAAATGGGTAAGAAAATATCACAGTACAGTGATGAAAAAATTTTAACATTAATTGTAATGAACTTAAAAAAAATTCCCATTTTACCGATCACTGGATCTTCATCCCGCGCCTAACGGTCAGAGACCTTCGTTCGAACCCAACGCGTGGCTAAACGGTCACCCAGCCAAGTAGTGGCCATATGCTCAATGCTACTTAACTTCGGTGATCGCCCGAGCCACGCGCGTGTCGAACGGCTGCCTCAGCCGCTTCCCTTGTAATATACTATTTTATACTTTACTTTTAAGTCTCATGACTTTTTGAATTTTGAATTTACGGACTCGCGGGTAAGGACTTTTTGTAAATTTTATTTCCTATAAAAAAAGTCTAGTACCGCGAGTCCGTAAAATGGAAATGAAAAAAGTTATGGATCAAAATGTGAATCTCGTGAAAATATGTAAGATCAGAGAATTAATTTTCCTGATAGTTTTTATTTAAAAAGTAGAATTGAAGGTTTTTTTTTTTTTTTTTTTTTTTTAAATACTATAATGTCATAAATATAAAAGAAACAAAGTGAATTTATGGCTTTATAGATTTATTCAATTTTTTTCCCTACACGGAAAGAAAATTATGGGAAGTTTTGCTATGCATTATGGGAATGGTTCCCATAATGGTATGGGAATAGTACCTATACTACTATAGGGATGGTTCCCATATATTATGGGAACCATTCCCATAATAGTATGAGAATAGTTCCCATACCATTATGGGAATGGTTCCCATAATATTATGGGAATGGTTCCCATACCATTATGGAAATGGTTCCCATAATATTATGGGAACCATCCCTATAGTAGTATAGGTACTATTCCCATACTATTATGGGAATGGTTCCCATATTGGTATAGGAACTATTCCTATAATATTATGGGAACTATTCCCATAATGTTATGGGAACCATCCTTATAATATCATAAATTTTTTTTTTTTTCACAATAGTGTAGAAATTTCCCAAAATTTGAATTTTCTTGAATGTTTTGTGCTGACAAAAAATTCTTGTTAAAAATTTTAATGTTTTTTTGCCAAATACGATTTTTTTTTTCAATGTTCGAATTTTTGTTTTTATGTTTAATAATATTTCTGCGAATTGTAGAAGTGATTACCACACTTCTTTAAAATAATTTTTTCATGATAATATGGGAACCATTCCCATAATATTATAGGAATGGTTCCTATAATAGTATGGGAACTATTCCCATAATATTATGGGAATGATTCCCATAATAGTATAGGAACCATTCCAATTGCATTATGGGAATCATTCCCATAATATTATGGGAATAGTTCCCATACTATTATAGGAACCATTCCCATAATATTATGGGAATGGTTCCTATAATTTATGGGAATGGTTTCTATAAATTATAGGAACCATTTCCATAAATTATAGGAATGATTCCCATAATATTATAGAAAGTATTCCTATAAATTATAGGAACCATTCCTATAATTATAGGAATCATTCCTATAGTGTTATGGGTATCATTCCCATAATTATAGGAACTATTCCTATAATTATGGGAAACATTCCTATAATTATAGGAACCGCTCCCATAATTTATGGTCGTAATGCCTATGATGGTATAGGAAAAAATTTCACAAAATTATGGGAACCGCTGCCATAATTTTCTTTCCGTGTACAGTGTCATCCGGTCATGTACCACAAATGCTGTGATGGCTACGGATGTAACAATGGACATTGGTACCAAGGACACTGCTTACCATACAGGGAAATCAAAAAGTAGAAAATCCTGAAAAGTAGAAAAAAAATTGCATCAATTGCATGAATAAATAAATGTTATTGCACAATAATAACAATGAAATAAATTAACCCATGAAAAAATCTTTTTATGAAATTTTATTTATTCCCATACAAAGTCTCCGTTAATGGAAAAAATGCTGTAGGTTGGCCGATGTCTGACTGCCGTCGCTCGGCCAAGCATTGGCAATTAGTAATGGCCCAAACCTGGTTAATCATCAACAGCCGTTTAACGTTTTACCAAGATAGCGTAGTAAAATCGAAATGAATTTTTAATAAAATTTTTGAATGTATATATTATGGTATTACTGGTTTCATATCAGAATATGATTTTCCATAAAGGAAACGCCAGTCATACAACGCTGCCGATGGCTGGCCAATCAATGGCTACTTATGACTGGTCGATTATCGGTTCGCAACGTTGGGCTACTGTTGGTGAATCAGTGTTTCATGATTGATTGTTGTTCAATGAAAAAATCTACTAATCAATTATTAATTATTCAACTAACTTGTTATTATATAGTTTTCTTCAATTAATAATTATTTATTTTTGAAGTAAACTAAGTTTTAATTAATAAATATTTCAATTGTCCGATTAAAGTTATTTACAACTAACAATTCATATATATTTTAGTTCGATATTATTTGCAATCAACGACCGAAATTTTATAACTTTACATACAAACATTAATTTAATTAAAAACTAAGTCATAAAATTTTATAATAAATGTCATTTTTAATAATGGTGGTAGAGCAAGATAATTTAACTGGGTTCTTGATAAATAATCAATTAAATTTAATAAGTTTTATTTAACAAAATTATGTACTTAGAATAAAAATAATACGAAATTATTTTTTTTTTCTTAGTCAAAAATATTCATTAAATTGCTCATTATATTTCATAAAACCGAGTGTTTGAAGTAGACTGAATAAGTAGATCATATAAAAATATCAGTTTAACATTATTAGGTTCGTCCAGTAGCCAGTGTTCAGACCCAGCAATCAGAACGATGGCAGTTCACGACTAGAGCCCAGCAGAATTTTCACCGAGTTTTTTTCACATCATTTACCCCACTTAAATAGTTTAAACGTTAATGATCACGAATTCTACTAGGATTAAAAAAAATAAATTTTTTTTTTAACAGGGGTTATCAGATATTTTCGGCTGGGTTTTTTTCGGAAATAAAATCTCTCAATACAAAACACAGAGCGCACTTTGATGCATTACTGTCTAATCTAGCGAAGTGCGCTTTAATTGTTTGACAATATTCGTTTGTTTGAGAGAAAAACTCGGCCAAAGTTTCCATTTACTGCACAAGTGCAACAAAGATAGTACCGTTCGTGGACTTGAGTGTAATAGAGAGAAAAGATTTCTGGCTACCATTAATCGGCTGATAGTCGAGCGCCATTAATGGGCTGGGGTTATCATCCCGGCTATAAGCCGTTTATCGGCCAATAAACATTACCATTGTTGAGCCATTAATCGACTTCTTGCCCCAGTAATGGCCCGATCTAGGGCCGATTTCTAAACTTTGTATGGGTTACCCAAAATCTACGTCCACTATCGGATGTCAAAATGACAGCAAAAGTTAAAAAATAAAATTTGTATTTAACTTGCTGTCAATTTGCACTATTATTATAGTCAAAAAACTAAACAGCAATAAATTATGTATGTTTGAAAAAAAATTTGGTTATCAAACGGGATTCAGGTTTCCCAAAATTTACTCCCGGTATTGAATATCAAAATGCAAGCAAACTTTTGCTAAACAACTCTGAAGATTTTTCCCCTTCAAAATGAGAGTTTCATAAAAACATAAAAACATGATAATAATTATAACACCGGCACACAAAAAAAATTAAGTAGAATGTGCATTTGACCGGACCTACCTACGGGTACGTATTTTGGTCCGCTGAATCCGAATTCGAGGTCAGTTTGACCCCTACACCCTCGAAATTTCGAAAAAACTTCAAAAAACCGTAAAAATGATGAAAATTGGCAGTTTTAAAGATAAAAAAATGTTTTGGAACTAAACTAAGCGTGATTTGCATGTATTTCGATCCGCTGAATATGAATCGAAACTTTATTGAGACCACGAGCCATTTTAAATGTGAAAAAATCACACAAAACTCTCGAAAATTCCGAAAAAATATAGTTTTCATGATAAAAAAACTTCTTCTGCTCAATTCAGATAAAATTTTATATTTTTTGATGTCTTCAATTCGCATCTTAATTTTTTTAGTCTATTCACCCTCTAAAGCTGGAAAAATTCGAAAAAATTGTAAAAATTACCATTCATAACAGAAAAAAAATTGATTGAACATGATTTAATGCCTAAAATAAATACTCCTGTCCCTGGGTTAACGGCACACACACCGTTAACCCAGGGACTCTGCCAGATGTTCTGTTGCCCACCGTCACCACGTGGAGGTGCCCTGGTTACAGGCACAAGCAATTAAGTCTTCAAAAGTCAAAAACGAGAGTAAAAAAACCAAAAAAATTACTTTTTTCGGAATTTTGGAATGTTTGTGTGATTTTTTTACATTTAAAACGGCTCGTGGTCTCAATAAAGTTTTGATTCATATTGAGCGGATCGAAATACATGAAAATCACGCTTAGTTTAGTTCCAAAAAATTTTTTTATCATTAAAACTGCCGATTTTCATCATTTTTACGCTTTTTCGAAGTTTTCTCGAAATTTGGAGGGTGTAGGGGTCAAACTGACCTCGAATTCGGATTCAGCGGACCAAAATACGTACCCGTAGTTAGGACCGGTCAAATGCACATTCTACTTAATTTTTTTTGTGTGCCGATGTTATCACATACAGATGGTAATTATTCCCTATTACAAGATGATGATTAGGGTGCTTCGTTTGAGATGACTATTTTTTTTTTCCAAGTCTCATGTCAAAATATCATTGTACACATTGAAAAAAAAATTCTCACCAAAGATGAGCTCTTAATTTTAATTTTAAGTACTCGCTAAATGAACTGGAAATTTTCCCATTTGATTAACACGTAAATTTTAATTTTATTTTTTCAATTATCTATAGCTTTACGGCATTTCAAGATATTTGATTGACCATAGGTGGAAATCACAGAGGAATCGGTCCTCTTTGAAAGTGCTTGTAGCTAATTTATGTTTTGTAACCGACCTCACCGGTCAAAAATCTTAAAGCCAAGTTTTTCTCAAATTTCATGGTTTCTTTTATTTTACTCACAAACCATTAACTTTACGACAAAATTGTACAGAATTTTTTTTGTAGGGAATTTGATTTTTTACAAAAGAAGTTATGTAAGCCATTACCGTAGAGCTAGTAGTTTTCGAGATAAATCCAATTAAACATCTCAAAATTTGAAAAATCGCTAAAAATCTAAAAATTCCCATAGAATCCAATCAACTGCGACAAAAAACGCATAGAATCCCATAGACTGTATTGGTTTCTATGCGGTTTTTGTCGCAGTTGAGTGGATTCTATGGGAATTTTTGGATAGGGTAAGAACAGTCTAAATAAAAAAAATTATAACTATGTCGCAATTATTCAACGGAGTTTCTTTTTGCTATTGGTGCTTTTTTTTTTAATCAAGTGCTATATAAAATAGTGATGATGATTGAAGTTGACCGAAACTCAGTTTTAAAATTTGGTGACAGTAGAGCACTACCTCTCCGAGGTGTGCAATACATTCACTTTTGAAAAAACAAAATAGAACTTAATACCTGTTATTAGTAATAACGAAAACATTTCTTTTTTTTTTTGCATTATAAGATGCTGTATGTAAGTAATTGTAATTGTCAGCTCGAATTTATTTTCAAAAATTTGTATTCCTGTGTACGACCTTACGACGTCAACAAGTTTTTAGATAAAAAAATGTCCACTTTTAATAATTGTTTGCGATAATTTTGTTGACGAGTTATTCACATTTAAAGGAATAAATAATAAACTTTTATCAGCATAATTGCTGAAATATTCTCTATGATGTATAGTGACCATGATATTTAACAAGGTTGCTGCTTACGTAGACTAGTTTTTAGGTAAAAAAATGTCCACTTTTAATAATTGCTTGCGATAACTTTGTTAGCGAGTTAATAACATTTGCAATAATAAATAATAAACTTTTATCAGCATAATTGCTGAAATATTACCTATGATGTATAGTGAATATGATATTTGACAAGGTTGCTGCTTACATAGATAAGTTTTCAGGTAAAAAAATGTCCATTATTCAATGGTTGGTACGCAGAAGCTCATAGAAATTCAACGAAACAGTACTATCCTCAAAGTAACTTTGTACCACCCTGCACTGAAAAAAATAATCGCTAGCTGCTAGCGATTTTTTTCTTTAGCAGCTAGCGATTTTTAATCGTTAGCTGCAAGCGATTATTTCGCTAGCTGCTAGCGATTTTTTCTTTAGCAGCTAGTGATTAAAAATCGTTAGCTGCAAGCGATTATTTCGCTAGCTGGAAGCGATTTTTTCTTTAGCAGCTAGCGATTAAAAATCGCTTGCTGGAAGCGATTATTTCGCTAGCCGCTAGCGATTTTATCGTTAGCAGGTAGCGATTAAAAATCGCTTGCTGGAAGCGATTTTTTCTTTAGCAGGTAGCGATTAAAAATCGCTTGCTGGGAGCGATTTTTTCGCTAGCTGGAAGCGATTTTTTCGCTAACACTGACTTATTGGTTACTTGTATAAAAAAAAGTTAAGCATCGGTATAACTCGAAAATAAAACAAATACTGTTTTTATCATTAAAATAATTTATAAATATACATATAAATAAAAATATATATATGTATATATATGTATATATATGTATATATATATATGTATATATATATGTATATATGTATATGTATGTATATATATATATATGTATATATATATATTTACATATATATATATACATATATACATATATATACATATATATATATTTATTTATATGTATATTTATAAATTATTTTAATGATAAAAACAGTATTTGTTTTATTTTCGAGTTATACCGATGCTTAACTTTTTTTTATACAAGGAACCGATAAGTCAGTGTTAGCGAAAAAATCGCTTCCAGCTAGCGAAAAAATCGCTCCCAGCAAGCGATTTTTAATCGCTACCTGCTAGAGAAAAAATCGCTTGCTGCTAAAGAAAAAATCGCTTCCAGCAAGCGATTTTTAATCGCTACCTGCTAACGATAAAATCGCTAGCGGCTAGCGAAATAATCGCTTCCAGCAAGCGATTTTTAATCGCTAGCTGCTAAAGAAAAAATCGCTTCCAGCTAGCGAAATAATCGCTTGCAGCTAACGATTTTTAATCGCTAGCTGCTAAAGAAAAAATCGCTAGCAGCTAGCGAAATAATCGCTTGCAGCTAACGATTAAAAATCGCTAGCTGCTAAAGAAAAAAATCGCTAGCAGCTAGCGATTATTTTTTTCAGTGTGTAAACATTTTTGGGGCATATATTATAATGTATAAGGTTAAAATATATGAGTGATCTGTTAAAATATACTTATGATCAAAGAAAAAAAGTACAGGGTAAACATATAGTTTTTAAAATTTCCAATAGTCAAAATTATTATATTGAATTGTATAGTTCCATTGGCAGGATGATGTTTTTTAGACTGACTATAGTAAAAATTAAAACGTAGACCATAAATTTTAAAGTTTCAAACAATAAAAATCTCCAAGTCGATATATATAATTTCACAGTCGATCGTTATTTTATCTTATGCAACCATAGTAATAATTTTTGTTCTGAACCCTCATTTTTATTATTTCAAGTAATAAAAATATATTTTTTTCGTTCTATTTTATATTTTTTTATTTTGAATTATTTATTTCCGGCTTTTACCGTTGTTTTCGTAGTACAAGGTTCTATTCGGGTTTCTGATTTCACCCCTTCCCTCTCCCTTCTGCAATTGTCTGTTTTCTCATCGTCGTGCATCTAATTGATTGCATCCTTGTCTGTATTATGAATAACTAATTTAGTCGATACAGTATATATTTGTTCAAATTTTTATTTTGGGACCTCTCATATCAAGAAATAAAATTTCTTGAAACTAGTACACGCTTTTCGATTTAAGCGTAAAAACATCTTAATTTGAAAAAAAAAATTGATTAAAGATAAAAATTCCAAGATAACTATTTACTTTATTTTAATCCATATCTGAAGCTAAAAGTTGAGGATTTATGATAACTCACTAAAAATCGTAACATAAAGTCTCATAAGTAAAATAGCATTGGAAAATTCATTCTGTTTGCTATGCCTTATTGATTTTAAAATTCATATAACCAAAAGTTATCGAAGATCATGCATATCATGATAATTACTATTTTTAATTATCGAGCTTAGGATCTGCCCCTGATTGCGTAAATGGGGATAAAGCGCCGACTGCAAAATCTTTATTTATAGGCGTTGTTATGCGCAGATAATTATCATTGAATATTTTGTACTAAAGTTGCAAATATTTAGATCGTCTTTAGATACGTAAGACAATTATTTTTTATAATAATTTTATTTTAGTAATATTTTCAGTTTATCTAAAAATCGTAGAGACAGAATAATTTATTTTTCTGTAATCAAAGAACCAAAATGTCGAAAGTAATTTTATTATTGTTATCAATTTGCTTAATAATTGGCCTCTGTACTAGTGCAGTTGAAGGATGTCAGGGCAATTGGGCAAGTAAACTTTTATCGGTGACTTGGAGCTTTAATAAAATTTATAAATTAATAATTTTTTATAAATTCAAATAATTAATATTATATATAAGTAACTGAAGTTTTGCAATAAAGGTTCTGAAACTTTCAGCAGTATAATCAATATTTAATTATCGGGTAAAAAACAAGCAAAAAATCAGTTGATTGTTTATGTCTTGAAGAGATTAAAAAAAAAAATTTTGATTTTTTAAAAATTTATTATTTTTTTTAGTGCCACCCTCCGCAAGGTTACAAGTGCGGTTGCGATGGTTATACACTAATGCAAAAAATTAAAGGAGCAGAAAAATTTTATAAATTTTTGAGTGATTTTTGGAAGGCTGTAACTTGGTGAAAAATAATCGTATCGAGATTTTAAAGCAAGCATTTTATAGCTTAAAATCTCTAGTTTTAGTGCATTTTTTTTCAAAATTTTTTTAAAGTTCCGGTTATTGCAAACATGAGAAATACCGCGAGACAATAAATTTCAAAATTTTTTTTTTTTTTCCGAAGAGCCCACGGACCGCGGAAAAATTTTTTCAACTAAACAAATGCATAGCTCGTTTAGCAAATTTATCAAGCTTCAATTTGTTTTTTTTTTTTTTACCTCGTAGGACAATTTGTCATGGAGATATCAGCCTTCAAACAGAAAATGATCCTTTTGGCTTTGATCATCGATATTTCAGGTACCAATGATCGCACAGAAAGTTGAAGGGCGGCGGTGAAAACTTGAATAAATTCCCTATAAGACCCTGTCATCATTTTTCAGAAAAAAAATTTTTTTTATTTTTAACATCCATTAGAAGTAAGTACAAAAAAATGACTTTTTGTGGTTTTTTAGTAAATCAACCGCTACTCTGCAAATATCGATAAAAAAAAATAATGTTGCCAGGGACTTTTTTAGCTTAATGTACCCCCAAGACCCCTGCAAAATTTCCAAAAAATGTCAAAAGAACAATTTAGAGCACGAAAAAAAAGTTTCAATTTCTTTTTTTCTTCGATTTTTTTGACATTTTTTGAAAATTTTTTTTGTCATTTCTTTGCATTTGCTGAGTCACTAATGCAAAAATTTGAGAAAAGTCCAAAAAAAATAATTTTTTCATTTTGATTATTATTACACAATTAAAGGAACAAAACTTGCTCCTTTGATTGTTTAGCAAAATTTTGATCGATGATTCATAAAAAACGGTTCAATAGATCAATTTGAAAATTTACAGGGGTCTTAGGGGTACATTAAGCTAAAAACGTCCCTGGCAACATTATTTTTTCTATCGATATTTGCAGAGTAGCGGTTGATTTACTAAAAAACCAAAAAAAGACATTTTTTTGTACTTACTTCTAATGGATGTTAAAAATAAAAAAAATTTTTTTTCCGAAAAATGATGACAGGGTCTTGTAGGGAATTTATACAAATTTTCAACGCCACCCTTCAACTTTCCGTGCAATCATTGGTACCTGAAATATCGATGATCAAACCCAAAAGGATCATTTTCTGTTTGAAGGCTGATAACTCTACGACAAATTGTCCTACGAGGTAAAAAAAAAAAACAAATTGAAGCTTGATAAATTTGCTAAACGAGCTATGCATTTGTTTAGTTGAAAAAATATTTCCGCGGTCCGTGGGCTCTTCGGAAAAAAAAAAAATTTCGAAATTTTTTGTCTCGCGGTATTTCTCATGTTTGCAATAACCGGAGCTTTAAAAAAATTTTGAAAAAAAATGCACTAAAACTAGAGATTTTAAGCTATAAAATGCTTGCTTTAAAACCTCGATACGATTATTTTTCACCAAGTTACAGCCTTCCAAAAATCACTTAAAAATTTATAAAATTTTTCTGCTCCTTTAATTTTTTGCATTAGTGTATATGTTCTGCTTGGTGGTCCCAAGATCACTGCATAACACTTGAGGAACATGCGAGGATATATGGAAAATTAAGGGCCGCAATTGGGTAAAAAGAAATGATTTGATACATAATTCTATGAAAACCATATTACAACATGCGATAATAATAGACGGACTATTTCTAAGACAATACTTCAAGATTTTTGTGTATTTTTATGTCTCATTCTCTTTCTGTACATCTGTAATATTATAAAATAAATAAAAACGCAATTAACACACCTAATTTTTTGTTTATAACTACGAAAATTTTTAAAACGTAACTCTTTCGCTAGTAAGATTCTAAGGGAGTTCTTATGTAAATTTATATCTTAAGTCTTAAGCAAGTCAGCGACATCAGTCTTTTGGAAAGTCTGAAGCGAGACCTGGATACAAGACAATTTTTCGTGGTCGAAAAAATAAACTTAAAGTCTGTGATTCATAAATAATTAATTATTATTGTTATTATTAATAGTCGAGAAAAATTTTAATTAAATAATTTTATCTAGGTTAAAAAATATTGTCATTAGCCATTATCATTTGCGCTCGTAATTTCATGGTAAGAAACATTTTTAATATGATTATGAGAATTATTCCAGAGTGTGAACTTGGCAATTAGTGCTACCAAAAGACCATTTAATGAAAAAAATATGTCAACTGGCAAAAATAGTGGGAGGTAATTTTATCCAATAGCCACTTTGTATACAAATTGACATCAATTCGGTAATCTAGCTCGAAATGGACGCAAGTCAAGTTTTTGAAGGACGAAATGCCAGTAAAGGTGCAAATTAACATTTGCTGTCAATTTGCACTCATATTGTAGTCAGAAAACGACAACAAAAATTGACGTTTTATTTGATGGAAAATATGACCAGCTAACTCAGGATTCAGGTTCCCCAAAATCTATGTCCCAAGGGAAGAAACACGCATGTTTCTGCCCATTGTATGAAGGTATTTTTGAATTACGAATTCGCTAGCAATAGTTTGTAACATTGGCTTGAAATTAGCTTGTTTCGACGGGCTGTAGAGACACTGAAGTATACTGTATAGTTACAGTAACAATACGAAAAAGTTATCTACTAGATTGTTACTGCAACGATCTACTGTATCGTTCTGACAACAATACGGTAGATAGCTCTGAGACATATACCGTATCGTTCTGACAGCTAAACCGTATCGTTCTGAGCCCTATCTGACGTCACGTGCGTTGCAAATGATATGAGACGTTTAAAAATCTTTATCATGTCTGCTAGCAATAATTATACCCGATACACAAAATAGACGCGAAAATGGATACTTAAATAAGTTAGGTGGTGCCGTGTGAGGTGGCGACTACGAAAAGTCGTATTCGCTATGAGTGTTACTGCAGCGCCAGACAAAATATGAACTACGGGAGGCTGTCAGAGTGCGTTTTTATACTTATGTCAATAGCAAGAAACATAAAAATAAATAAATATTATAAATAATAGTAAAAAAAAAAGTTATAAAAAATATGTGACAGTTTTATAGTAATTGCAGTTTTGTTTTTTAGTTAAACGAATCAACAACAATTAAGTATAATGATAAAAAATAACAAAGAATGCAGTAAACATTTAGGTTTAGTTGTTTGAAATTCATATCAAAGTCAAAAAATGATACTAAAGAAAAAATCAAAATGAAAAATAAATAATTAAATAATTATCTCAATGCAATATATAAATATTTATTTAATTATAATTTAGTCATAATAGCCTCCCGTAACGCCGAAAGTAACCACTGCGAACGCTTCAGTTGATTTAATTTCCCCTACCATGGCTTCACTCAGAGCGAATAGGGCTCACAGCTATCTAATTGGCAGGGAGCCTAGTATATGGTAGGGACAACTGAAACGATCGCAGCGCTCGCTGTGGATACAATTTCGTTAAATCATGCTCTCTTTGAATATAAACACGTGAAAATTAAGTTTAAAAATAGTTCATAATAGTTATTGTGTCGTTAATGTTTGCCTTTGCTCATCGTTTTAGGTTAAAACAATATTTTATAATTTATTGATTCAAATCCGGTTTGGATAATGATTTTTATCATTGCCTAAAAATTAATTTTTAACCCTTCGTTACTCGCGCTATACGGTGATTCCCTGTACAACACTACTTAAGCTAATAGAGTTGGCGTGAATATGAGTGAGACACTAGAGAAAGCGCGTGTAACGGAAGGTTAAAAAAACATTATGTTTTTTTAGTTACGATTTACAAGCAAATTATCATGAATTAAAATAAAATTATTTCCTTCAATTTTGTTAAAAAACTCAATTGACTATTCTACTATTTTTTAAACCATTATCATTGTAGTTGTCATATATTATTTGTTTAGATTTTATCGGTTAACCTTATTCTATTCTAAAATAATAGTGTTTATTATTTATTAAAAGTTTTTAT